>NC_057796.1:43154176-43159659 GCF_018294505.1 Triticum aestivum
GATGAAAATTTTCACAAGTGTTGGTTATATACCCAGAGCTTTGGTCCTGGTTCGTGGTACCAACCGGGACCAATGGCCCCTTTAGTCCCGGTTGGTGCCACCAACCGGGACCAGCACCAACCGGGACCAAAGGCTGGTCCCGGTTGGTGCCACCAACCGGGACTAAAGGGGGGGCATTGTTTCCGGTTGGCGCCACGAACCGGGACCAAAGGTGTGCATTGGTCCCGGTTCGTGGCACCAACCGGGACCAATGTCCTGTGCCGGCCAAAGCCGCGGTGCGGTGGGATGTTTAGTCCCACCTCGCTAGCCGAGGAGCAGCAGGACCTGTTTATAAGCCCTGCCCCGCCATCTCCATTGAACTCCTCTGAACTACAGGCCTTTGGGCCTAATCTTGCACTGCTATGCCTGTGGGCCTGCTGGGCCTTCTACGGGCCTGAATCCTGGCCTATTGATGGGTTTTAGTCGTATTCAGGCCGTGGTGGCCCAGTAGGTGGCATTTTTTTTGATTTTTCCCCAGTTTTTTGTTTTCTTTTTTGCTTTATATATTTTATTTTGTTTCTACTTACAACAAAATACTTATTTATTTTATTTTATTTTGTTTCTAATTACTTATTTATTTTACTTTATGATAATTCTTTTTGCTATTAAAGTTTCTATCAAAACAGTTCTTTATGAAAATTCTTTTTGCTTTTAATGATTTTAAACAGAAAATACTTCGATAATTTTAGTTGCATCAATTTTATATGATTTTAGTTTCAATAACTAGAGGTTTCTTATAATGTTTTGAACTGAAAATACTTTGTTAATTTTAGTTTCATAAATTTTATTAAAGTTTATTTTATTTTGTTTCTACTTATATGTTTTAATAAAGTTTATATTATTTTGTTTCTAATTACTTATTTCTTTTATTTGTTATTTTTCATGCACCATTTTTTATGCATTACTAATTATTTTGAGCCATAAGACCCTAAAATTGAAAAGCATTTCAAATGAACTCTGAAAATGTTGAAAGTTGGCATGGTATCATCATTTTATCCACATAGCATGTGCAAGAAAGTTGATAGGGTTACGGCAAAAACTAGATACACTTCGTGTACAAAACGGACAATGGTATCATACTCGTCTGTTACAAAGTTGGCATGGTATCATCATAATAGTTGCGGGAGAAAGTCTTCACTTTTTCTTCGCTTGTGTTATTTGCTTATTGCGCCGTAACCATAGATAATCTTCATCGTTTATCAGGATGCTTGGGTCAGCCTTGACTTTGAAGGGAGGAATTTCATGAAACTTTTCATAATCTTCAGACATGTCTGTCTTGCCCTCCACTCCCACAATGTCCCTTTTTCTTGAAAGAACTATGTGGCGCTTTGGCTCATCGTATGATGTATTCGCTTCCTTATCTTTTGTTTTTCTTGGTCTGGTAGACATGTCCTTCACATAGATAACCTGTGCCACATCATTGGCTAGGACGAACGGTTCGTCAGTGTACCCAAGATTGTTCAGATCCACTGTTGTCATTCCGTACTGTGGGTCTACCTGTACCCCGCCTCCTGACAGATTGACCCATTTGCACTTAAACAAAGGGACCTTAAAATCATGTACGTAGTCAAGTTCCCATATGTCCATTATGTAACCATAATATGTGTCCTTTCCCCTCTCGGTTGCTGCATCAAAGCGGACACCGCTGTTTTGGTTGGTGCTCTTTTGATCTTGGGCGATCATGTAAAATGTATTCCCATTTATCTCGTATCCTTTGTAAGTCAATACAGTCGAAGATGGTCCCCTGGACAACGAGTACAACTCATCACAAACAGTGGTGTCACCTCTGAGACGTGTTTCCAACCAACTGATGAAAGTCCTGATGTGTTCACATGTAATCCAGTCGTCAGACTGCTCCGGGTGTTTGGAGCGCAGACTGTTCTTGTGTTCATCGACATACAGTGTCACCAAGGTAGAGTTCTGTAGAACTGTGTAGTGTTCTTGAGACCAAGAATGCCTGTCCCTGCATATTATTGAGTCCGCTCCTAGCGTGCCTTTTCCAGTCAGTCTCCCCTCATACCGCGATTTAGGGAGACCTATCTTCTTAAGGCCAGGAATGAAGTCAACACAAAACCCAATGACATCCTCTGTTTGATGGCCCATGGAGATGCTTCCTTCTGGCCTAGCGCGGTTACGGACATATTTCTTTAGGACTCCCATGAACCTCTCAAAGGGGAACATATTGTGTAGAAATACGGGCCCCAGAATGACAATCTCGTCGACTAGATGAACTAGGACGTGCGTCATGATATTGAAGAAGGATGGTGGGAACACCAGCTCGAAACTGACAAGACATTGCGCCACATCACTCCTTAGCCTTGGTATGATTTCTGGATCGATCACCTTCTGAGAGATTGCATTGAGGAATGCACATAGCTTCACAATGGCTAATCGGACGTTTTCCGGTAGAAGCCCCCTCAATGCAACCGAAAGCAGTTGCGACATAATCACGTGGCAGTCATGAGACTTTAGGTTCTGGAACTTTTTCTCTGGCATATTTATTATTCCCTTTATATTCGACGAGAAGCCAGTCGGGACCTTCATACTGAGCAGGCATTCAAAGAAGATTTCTTTCTCTTCTTTCGTAAGAGCGTAGCTGGTAGGACCTTCATACTGCTTCGGAGGCATGCCGTCTTTTTCGTGCAAACGTTGCAGGTCCTCCCGTGCCTCAGGTGTATCTTTTGTCTTCCCATACATGCCCAAGAAGCCTAGCAGGTTCACGCAAAGGTTCTTCGTCACGTGCATCACGTTGAATGAAGAGCGGACCTCTAGGTCTTTCCAGTAGGGTAGGTCCCAAAATATAGATTTCTTCTTCCACATGGGTGAGTGTCCCTCAGCGTCATTCAGAACAGGTAGTCCGCCGGGACCCTTTCCAAAGATTACGTGTAAATCATTGACCATAGCAAGTACGTGATCACCGGTACGCATGGCGGGCTTCTTCCGGTGATCCGCCTCGCCTTTGAAATGCTTGCCTTTCTTTCGACATTGATGGTTGGTCGGAAGAAATCGACGATGGCCCAGGTACACATTCTTCCTGCATTTGTCCAGGTATATACTTTTAGTGTCATCTAAACATGATCCGCCAGTGCGTGCATGCGTGGTATCCCTTGTTTGTCTGTCCTGAAAGGTTACTGAGAGCGGGCCAATCGTTGATGGTTACAAACAGCAACGCGTGCAGGTTAAATTCCTCCTATTTGTGCTCATCATCACATTAAAACCAAATTAATATAAGTTCATCATCACATTAAAACCAAAGTACATACATAGTTCTCATCTAACAACATATAGCTCTCCAGAGCATCTAATTAATTAAACCATACATTGAAACTATGTAAAACATTTCAATGCGAAAACAAATGCGATCATAATCGCAACCAAGGTAACAATTGATCCAACGACATAATGATAGCAAGCCTCGGTATGAATGGCATATTTTCTAATCTTTCTAATCTTCAAGCGCATTGCATCCATCTTGATCTTGTGATCATCGACGACATCCGCAACATGCAACTCCAATATCATCTTCTCCTCCTCATTTTTTTTATTTTTTCCATCAAGTAATTGTTTTCTTCTTCAACTAAATTTAACCTCTCGACAATAGGGTCGGTTGGAATGTTCAACCACCTCCTAGATAAATAAAATCTATGTCACGTTGGTCGGCATAATTGTCATAAACAATAAATGAACCAAATAGTTATAAAAAGATAATATATACCACATCCGAATCATAGACAGGACGAGGGCCGACGGGGGCGGATACCAAAACCATCGCACTATGTAATAAGAAGGAATAATAAAAGTAACAAAATTAGACAAGTATCTATCTGAAATAAGAATTTTTCTTTCTTTCAGAAAGAAGATAAGAACAAGAGGCTCACCACGGTGGTGCTGGCGACGAGATCGGCGCAGGCGATCGATGGCGGTGAAGACGGGGACGGGACGTGACAGACCACTAAACCTAGACAAATCTCGGGGAAAATGGAGCTCGGAGGTCGAGTTTCGAGAGGAGAAAGATTAACTAGTGTGGCTCAGACATTTCATCGAACACCTCATATGCATAGGAGGTGAGCTAGAGCACCCAAATGCCCTCCCCTCGAGGGCCAGAAAAAGTAGAGCACTGTGGAGTGCTCTGCTGCGGCGATGGGGTATATATAGGCAGCTCATTTGTCCCGGTTCGTGGCTAGAACCGGTACTAAATCCGGGCCTTCTGTCCCGGTTCATGCCAACAACCGGGACCAATGGTTGTGGGCCAGGAGCGAGGACCATTAGTCCCAGTTCGTGCCTCGAACCGGGACAAATGATTCCATACGAACCGGGACCAATGCCCACGAGGCCCCGGCCGGCCCCCTCGGCTCACGAACCGGGACGAATGCCCCCATGGGTGTAACACCCACGATGCGGCTATATCTCCCACGTGTCGAGGCACGACTTAGAGGCATAACCGCATTGTGGTTTTGTCGCAAGAAGGGTCATCTTCACACAATCCCATGTAATGAACAAGAATGGGATAAAGAGTTGGCTTACAATCGCCACTTCACACAATACATGAATAAATCATACATCAATCAGAGATACAGACATAGACCGACTACGGTCAAAGCCAAAAGAAAAGAAGACAACCCAACTGCTAGATCCCCGATCGTCCCAACTGAGCACCACTACTGATCAACAAGAAAAGAAACAACACAACGAACAAGATCGTCATCGAGCTCCCACTTGAGCTCAGCTGCGTCACCTGCACTGGCATCGTCGGCACCTGCAACTGTTTAGGAAGTATTTGTGAGTCACGAGGACTCAGCAATCTCACACCCGCGAGATCAAGACTATTTAAGCTTAAAGGAAAGGATGGGGTAAAGAGGTGGAGCTGCATCACACACTAAGCTTATATGGTGGCTAACATACGCAAATGAGAGCGAGAAGAGAAGCACCGGAACGGTCGTGAACTAGTAATGATCAAGAAGTGATCCTGAACTCCTACTTACGTCAAACATAACCCAGAAACCGTGTTCACTTCCCGGACTCCGCCGAGAAGAGACCATCACGGCTACACACGCGGTTGATGCGTTTTAATTAAGTCAAGTGTCAAGTTCTCTACAACCGGATATTAACAAATTCCCATCTGCCACATAACCGCGGGCACGGCTTTCGAAAGATAATACCCTGCAGGGGTGTCCCAACTTAGCCCATTATAAGCTCTCACGGTCAACGAAGGATATTCCTTCTCCCGGGAAGACCCGATCAGTCTCGGAATCGCGGTTTACAAGACATTTCGACAATGGTAAAACAAGACCAGCAAAGCCGCCCGAATGTGCCGACAAATCCCGATAGGAGTTGCACATATCTCGTTCTCAAGGCACACTGGATGAGCCAGACGTCGAGTTGGCATAGACCCTGGTTGCCCAGGGGGCGCCGGACATCGCTCGGTTTGGACCAGCACTCGAAGG
>NC_057796.1:43159920-43187222 GCF_018294505.1 Triticum aestivum
GACCCTTGAGTCTGCAGAACCCAAGGGAAAAAGGCTTAGGTAGGCAAATGGTAAAACCAAGGTTGGGCCTTGCTGGAGGAGTTTTATTCAAAGTGAACTGTCAAGGGGGTCCCATAAATCACCCAACCGCGTAAGGAACGCAAAATCAAGGAACATAACACCGGTATGACGGAAACTTGGGCGGCAAGAGTGGAACAAAACACCAGGCATAACGCCGAGCCTTCCACCCTTTACCAAGTATATAGATGCATTAATTAAGATAAGAGATATTGTGATATCCCAACATAAACATAATCCAACATGGAGCAATCTTCATCTTCACCTGCAACTAGCAACGCTATAAGAGGGGCTGAGCAAAACCGGTAACATAGCCAAGCAACGGTTTTCTAGGAAAGGTGGGTTAGAGGTTTGACATGGCAATATGGGAGGCATGATATAGCAAGTGGTAGGTAGCGCGGCATAGCAATAGAGCGAACAACTAGCAAGCAAAGATAGAAGTGATTTCGAGGGTATGGTCATCTTGCATGAGATCCCGCAAGGAGGAAGAACGAATCCATGAAGGAGACAAACGGATGTAGTCGAACGAATCCTCACAACTCCGGAACGAAACCGGAGCTAACGAGAGAAGCAACCCGGAAAGAAACAAACAACATCATAAACAACCACCACATACACATGGCATGATGCACAAACAAGTATGATGCATGTCCGCTTTAATGAGCATGGCATGGCAAAATGCAACAAACAACACTACAAATTAAGTGGAGCTAAATATGCAACGAGTTGCATATTGACGAAACACCACATCAATTATTTAGTTCTCTCTCATTTATGTACCCAACAATATTAAATGTTGATTAACATGGCAAGAGGTGAGACATAAGTAAACTACACATTTTAGGCAATTTAAATGAGGCCGGAACAACAAACAACAATTCCGGAAAATCCTCATATGCATATTTTGAATTTGGTACTGTTCTGCCCTAAACACAATTTTAATGTTGCTAAACAGCAAAATTAAGCGCACCATGTTAACTAGGCATTTTTCTACCCCATTTACATATAAAGTTTATTAAAATCCGAGCTACGGTTATTTAGTTATGGAATAAATCATTTTAACATGGCATTTAAGCTAATTAATTCAAACAACACATTTAAACAATTTTAACATGGGTGAAAGTAGCAAATTATTAATCTACACAAAATTCTAAGAACTTTACATGTTGAAACCATTTTAATCCGATGCACGGTTTATTAGTTATTAAATGCATGAAGAACAGGGGGTTTTCTGTAAAACTGTAAACTCCTGGATAAAGTCTAAATTCGCAGCAGGGAAAAAAACACATCGGGCCGAATTGAACAGTGCACCAAGGCGGCTGGGCTGCTCACCATGGGCCAAGGCCCAGAATTGCGGTGAGGTGAGGCCAGAAGGGGGCGCTGGGCCTGGCGCTGGTCAACGCGCGCAGTTGGACGAAGCGGGCGAGGAGGCAGGGGCTTGTGCTCGTCCTCATCTCCGTGAAGCAGTACGACGGTGGCAGACTTGTCGCGGGCTCCTGGCGACGGGGTCGGCGGGAAGCGGCCGGAATGGTCAGATCCGATGAGCCTCAGCAGGGAACCGGCGGATCTGGACGGCGGCGCGCACGGGACGGCAGCGGCGGAGCTTGGCGTCCAAGGCATGGTTCCTGCTCCTGGGCAGAGAAGAGAGAGAGAGGGGCACTGAGCGAGAGAGAGAGACGCACGGGAAGGAAGGGAGAGATGGGGAGAAGAAGGCGACGGTCCTGGGGTCACCGATGTCTGGCTCCGACGAGGGGAAGGAGGTCCCGCGAGGCAGCAAGGAGATGAGGAGGCCGGTGCCTCACGGGCTGCGCGGGGACGAGCCGTCGTGGAGCGGCTGCAGCGGGTACGGGGGCGAGAAGGAGCTGCTGGTTGGGTGCTCGGGCAGGAGCTTGGAGGGGGGATGGATGGATTTGGTCACAGGGGAGATCGAGCAGAGGAGGATCTCCACTCCTCTGGATCGGACGCGCGAGGCAGAGGGAGGAGGCTGCGGTGGTCGATCGATGGGATCTGGGAGGATCCCGAGGGAGATTTTGGAGAGAGTGGCGGCGGTGGCTGGCTGGGAGGATGGGACATCTCCCTAAATTTTAGGGTTGGTCTCTATATATAGCAGGCGGGAGGAGTTTTAGGTGCGTCCGATCGCCATCGGACGGCTCCGGTTCAATTGGGTAGTCAACAGAAGAAAAGAAAGAAGTATTGTGGTATTTCAGGGTTGATCCAGACTCAACGGTTACAACTGAGGGGGTCGGGTTCGGGACAGCTTTCGGACGCGCATGAGAGGTATGAGCACTGTACAGAGAGACTCTGGTTTAGGCAAGAGGGCAAACGAAGAAAAATGTTGGTTTCGAAACGGTCAACGAAAGCAAGGGGGAAATGCGGCAACTACGAGCGGATGCAAGTTTTTTTAAAAACAATAACAGCAATGAGTGCCGATGCAATGCGGATGATGCCATGATGAATGCAATAAACAAATAAACACACGACGGTCACGCAAAACAAGGCAGGCGCCTGGAGCGTCGGTCTTGGGGCGTTACAACACTCCACCACTACAAGAGGATCTCGTCCCGAGATCTAGGATGGCACCGGAGAGAAACGGAAGGGGAAGAGGTAAAACAATTGCTTCTTGACAAACGAGTGAAACCAAAGAACCTTGAGAGGTCGCAAAGCTTGAAGAAATGACACGACAGAGGTGAACAAAATTTAAAACACTCCGTTACCAAAGAGGAACAAGGAACATTGCGAGAGCCTTTGTAGGTTGAAGAATATGAAACAAGAGCTTAACGGATCAAAAGGAATATGAAAGCACACCGGTAGAAAAGAGAAACAAGGAACTCCATGTGAACCTTGGAGTTTGCAAAGCTATGAATGACGAGAACGATTGACGAGAAGTGCATGCAATCACTCCGGTTGAAACGAGATGTACAAGGAACGATAAAGATCAATTACGATAACGCTCCGGTTGGAAAATGGAAGGGGTAGAATATGGACTTGGCAAAAAGAAAGCACTTGGATGAGACTCCGATTAGAAGAGGAATGATAGACACAACACTCCGGTTAAAACAAGATAAAGAAGGAATAAGAATGATATAATTTGGGCAGCACTCCGACTGTAAGTGGAAGGAATTGAACATGATCTTGACAAGATGAGAGGATACTCGATGAAATTAACAACACACTGCCTCCAGAACTAATGGAAGAATGGCACAAGGGGTAAGAAAGATTTCAGACAGCACTCCGGTTGAGAAGGGAGGCAAAACTTGACAGAATTGGAAGAACTTGAAAAGAGGGCACGACACTTCGGTTGGAAATGGATAAGCACGAAAACAACACGGTCCTCACAAATCGAGAAGATGAGTGAAGAGAGCAACATCACAATGCCTCCGGAAGAAATAAATAATAGAAGATAGATCCTTGGAATAAAGGAATGGAGAAGAAAATGACAACTTCTGCCACAAATGAGCTTGGAAAGCACCCTTCCAAGAAGGTTATAACAGAGTTGTTGGAAAATCAACAACGAAAAGAACAAGCTTGTTGAGGGCTTATGGAACACATCTCAAAATTATGAGGTGCCAACCCGCCACTAACGAAAAACAGTTGATTGGATTGAGATCAACAAGGAGATGAAAAAACTTCTTTCACCAAGAGGATAGGAGAAAACTTGGATCATTGATAAGCACCATAATAGCAACATTCCTTAGGGAAGGCTTTAGGTGAAATATGACACAAGATAACTCAAACGAAGAGATTGGTGGATTTAAAATATCTCATTCTTGACAACATGTGGAACATGGAACATGGATGGAAATTGTCAAGAAGGACATAACACCACCTCAAAAGATAAGAGAGAAAGAGTTGCACTTTGAAATGCAAGATGAAGAATACTTGAACTCCTCAGGACAAAACATGTGTTGAACACCATGTTTATCTTAGAGTATAGCTTGGCGGATCATAACTCCGAGAGAAAACTTGAAGAACAATTGAAGAATGAAAAGAATCCTTGAGGAACCACCATGTAGAGCCTCCATGAAGAACTCCGGTAATGAAAAGATGATAAAAAGAAAGAGAAGTTAAAAAAACAAGGTGAAGCCTTGCAATGATTTAGATGGAGCTTCGGGATGATATTACCGATAAAACTTGGAACTCCGGAAAGAAAAGATGAACAACTTGGAACCGAGGATTTGATATCATGAACGAACTCCGGAAGAAGGAATTAATCACTTGGAGGAAACAAGAGTAAGAATTACATTACGCGTATCCTTCACCAATTTAGATTGATGACAAACAACGGATTTGACATACTACTTATTCTCGTAGAAAGGATTAAGATAGATATAGCGCAAACTTGAGAAGGACTTCAACGAACCACCGGTAACAACGGAAGAGAATTTGGAAAAGAACGAATGAATTGATACGATAACAACGAAAGAGAATTCTTGAATGAACCACCGTAAGAATTGAGAATGAAAGTAACAAAGGCACAAATCACTGGGAAGAATTAGAAAACGAATAAAGATACATGACAGAATTTAGACACATGAGAACGAAAAGATCATGAACTGATTAGAGGATATTTGAACGATGCTCCGGAAGAATATGGAGATGAACGAAGAGACATCAATTTAGAATAATTGGAGAACGAAGCTGAAATCTTAGAACGAAGAAATCTTTGGAAACGATGGCCTTTTGATGATCAAGAAATGAAAAGACTCATGAATTTCTCCGGATGGCTGAAAAGAATTACTCGCAGTCAAAAACAATTATGAGAGGATGGCAACAAGTTAGAATCATGAATCTTGAGAGAACGGATAAGATTTGGAGGAAAAACTCTTCTTCGGTCTTCAGATGTTGAGAATGACGATGAGAAACACCACCATGAATTGTTGAGATACCTCGGGATGAAAACTGGAAAGGTTCAACCAACGATGAAAAGAATTTGAAAGATCTTGGAGAAAGACTTTTGACTGATGATAATTCATTCTTACGTCAAACTTTGCAATGAATTTGAGAGTAACTCCGGAAAAAATTAGAATAGTCAGGTAAGATCCTGGAAAAAGACCTGTGGGTTAGGGCCCACTCAAAAGAAACATCGTTGACATGATTACTTGAAAAGGAGATTGCACCGGTTGAATTCAATGGCTCAATAGACATAACAAGCTGGAGATAGCTTGAACGGATTGGGAATGGAAATGCGAGTCTCCTGAGATATCTTCAACACTCTGAAACACATGGAAAGCGAGAGGTGGATGATAAAGGGATGCACCGACATGAGAAAGCATTTGAAACGAGGAAAATAATACGATCAACATTGAAAGCTTGACTTGAGTCCACTGGAGAAGAAAAAGAATGAAGAATAATAAACTTGAAGAACATCTTCATGAGAACCACCGGGTAAGAACATTTATTGAAAAGAATGAAGGGACTTCACGTGAATAAAATGGATACTTGGTTAAGACATCCGCTTCCTTGAAGGAAAAGGGTGGGAGGGCGGGAAAACAAAGACAATTTGGGACGGATGAAACAAACAACGTTGAGAAAACTTAGAATTGATCTCGCGAATGTTGAAATGATCAGATCCACTTGAAGAGAAGCACGCCGGTTGGAAAAGAATTAACATGGCGACCTCGATGATCAAGAAGGATTAGTAATCACATAGCAATATGAGAACACCACTGAGAATAAGGTATGGAATCAACACTTGACAATGAAGCAACTCGAATACCACAATTCAAAACAAACAAAGGATTGGCTCATAGAATAAGCCGGAACAAACATATGATAGAGATTTCGTCCGAAGTTTTCATGGTGGGGCCCACACGGGCTCGATCGTACAACACCATCATGTACAAGGCAGTGCACATGACATACGAAGCGTCCCCGAGTCGGCATAGCCAAGGACTCTTTAAGACACTACGAGACCACTGTAAAACCAACCGTGTAAAGGCCACTAGACGTCGAACCCCAATCTCATATCATGCATCTGTCGGAAAGATATCCTAGGAGCTACTTGAATTCCCACTTATAAACTCCCGAAACTTTCTGGTTATGCAATCTGGTGTTGGGGATACAGAGGACACAAAATATATCACCCAAACTAACAATACCTAGATCCAGCTGTATCCATCCGTCAACACATAACCAAGAAACCTTCGGAAACCGTTTACCTCAACCTTCGAAAAGCATCCGTTATACGAGTTATGGCAATACTCCCGAACTCCCGCCCTAGTACTAGGTGGCGTCGAGGTGATCTCACCAACAACTGCATAAAAGAGATTTTCGATGTCGGCGAAACTCAGGTATTCCAGAACTGCAACGATAAAATTGTGACGACAACACCGCGGAGCTCAACTCCCCGGGACACTGCCACAACCCCTAAATGTCAGGAGGCACCAAGAACAATGTTCTCGTCACAAAACCATCGGAACGATTCCAAGATACCCGTGTGATCCTAAATTTTTTTAGTGAAATTTGAGGAGAGAAGAGTCAAAACTTCTGCGTAAGGAGGCCTCACCAGAGCGACGAAGGGACTGAGGAGTAAAAAGAATCCTACTCTCCGATATATATAATCCTAAGACTCAAAACATTTTTGTTTCTAGACTCAACAACGTCAGCGATTCGATCAAGCAGGGGGCTCCTAAGTCGGGGATGGCTCTGATTACCAACTTGTAACACCCATGATGCGGCTATATCTCCCACGTGTCAAGGCACGACTTAGAGGCATAACCGCATTGTGGTTTTGTCGCAAGAAGGGTCATCTTCACACAATCCCATGTAATGAACAAGAATGGGATAAAGAGTTGGCTTACAATCGCCACTTCACACAATACATGAATAAATCATACATCAATCAGAGATACACACATAGACCAACTACGGTCAAAGCCAAAAGAAAAGAAGACAACCCAACTGCTAAATCCCCGATCGTCCCAACTGGGCACCACTACTGATCAACAAGAAAAGAAACAACACAACGAACAAGATCTTCATCGAGCTCCCACTTGAGCTCAGCTGCGTCACCTGCACTGGCATCGTCGGCACCTGCAACTATTTAGGAAGTATCTGTGAGTCACGAGGACTCAGCAATATCACACCCGCGAGATCAAGACTATTTAAGCTTAAAGGAAAGGATGGGGTAAAGAGGTGGAGCTACAACAAGCACTAAGCTTATATGATGGCTAACATACACAAATGAGAGCGAGAAGAGAAGCAACGGAACGGTCGTCAACTAGTAATTATCAAGAAGTGATCCTGAACTCCTACTTACGTCAAACATAACCCAGAAACCGTGTTCACTTCCCGAACTCCGCCGAGAAGAGACCATCACGGCTACACACGCGGTTGATGCGTTTTAATTAAGTCAAGTGTCAAGTTCTCTACAACCGGATATTAACAAACTCCCATCTGCCACATAACCGCGGGCACGGCTTTCGAAAGATAATACCCTGCAGGGGTGTCCGAACTTAGCCCATTATAAGCTCTCATGGTCAAAAAAGGATATTCCTTCTCCCGGGAAGACCCGATCAGTCTCGGAATCCCGGTTTATAACACATTTCGACAATGGTAAAACAAGACAAGCAAATCCGCCCGAATGTGCCGACAAATCCCGATAGGAGCTGCACATATCTCGTTCTCAGGGCACACCGGATGAGCCAGACGTCGGGTTGGCATAGACCCTGGTTGCCCAGGGGCACCGGACATCGCTCGGTTTGGACCAGCACTCGAAGGAGCACTGGCCCGGGGGGGGGGGGTAAATAAAGATGACCCTTGAGTCTGCAGAACCCAAGGGAAAAAGGCTTAGGTAGGCAAATGGTAAAACCAAGGTTGGGCCTTGCTGGAGGAGTTTTATTCAAAGCGAACTGTCAAGGGGGTCCCATAAATCACCCAACCGCGTAAGGAACGCAAAATCAAGGAACATAACACCGGTATGACGGAAACTAGGGCGGCAAGAGTGGAACAAAACACCAGGCATAAGGCCGAGCCTTCCTCCCTTTACCAAGTATATAGATGCATTAATTAAGATAAGAGATATTGTGATATCCCAACATAAACATAATCCAACATGGAGCAATCTTCATCTTCACCTGCAACTAGCAACGCTATAAGAGGGGCTGAGCAAAAGCGGTAACATAGCCAAGCAACGGTTTGCTAGGTAAGGTGGGTTAGAGGTTTGACATGGCAATATGGGAGGCATGATATAGCAAGTGGTAGGTAGCGCGGCATAGCAATAGAGCGAACAACTAGAAAGCAAAGATAGAAGTGATTTCGAGGGTATGGTCATCTTGCATGAGATCCCGCAAGGAAGAAGAACGAATCCATGAAGCAGACAAACGGATGTAGTCGAACGAATCCTCACAACTCCGGAACGAAACCGAAGCTAACGAGAGAAGCAACCCGGAAAGAAACAAACAACATCGTAAACAACCACCACATACACATGGCATGATGCACAGACAAGTATGATGCATGTCCGATTTAATGAGCATGGCATGGCAAAATGCAACAAACAACACTACAAATTAAGTGGAGCTCAATATGCAACAAGTTGCATATTGACGAAACACCACATCAATTATTTAGTTCTCTCTCATTTATGTACCCAACAATATTAAATGTTTATTAACATGGCAAGAGGTGAGACATAAGTAACTACACATTTTAGGCAATTTAAATGAGGCCGGAACAACAAACAACAATTCCGGAAAATCCTCATATGCATATTTTGAATTTGGTACTGTTCTGCCCTAAACACAATTTCAATGTTGTTAAACAGCAAAATGAAGTGCACCATGTCAAACTAGGCATTTTTCTACCCCATTTACATATAAAGTTTATTAAAATCCGAGCTACGGTTATTTAGTTATGGAATAAATCATTTTAACATGGCATTTAAGCAAATTAATTCAAACAACACATTGAAACAATTTTAACATGGGTGAAAGTAGCAAATTATTAATCTACACAAAATTATAAGCATTTTACATGTTTAAACCATTTTAATCCGATGCACGGTTTATTAGTTATTAAATGCATGAAGAACAGGGTTTTTTTGTAAAACTGTAAACTCCTGGATAAAGTCTAAATTTGCAGCAGGGAAAAAACACATCGGGCCGAATTGAACAGCGCACTGAGGTGGCTGGGCTGCTCACCATGGGCCAAGGCCCAGAATTGCGGTGAGGTGAGGCCAGAAGGGGGCGCTGGGCCTGGCGCTGGTCAACGCGCGCAGTTGGACGAAGCGGGCAAGGAGGCAGGGGCTTGTGCTCGTCCTCGTCTCCGTGAAGCAGTATGACGGCGGCGGACTTGTCGCGGGCTCCTGGCGACGGGGTCGGCGGGAAGCGGCCGGAACGGTCAGATCCGGTGCGCCTCAGCAGGGAAGCGGCGGATCTGGACGGCGGCGCGCACAGGACGGTAGCGGCGGAGCTTGGCGTCCAAGGCATGGTTCCTGCTCCTGGGCAGAGAAGAGAGAGAGAGGGGCACTGAGCGAGAGAGACAGAGACGCATGGGAAGGAAGGGAGAGACGGGGAGAAGAAGGCGACGGTCCTGGGGTCACCGATGTGTGGCTCCGATGAGGGGAAGGAGGTCCCGCGAGGCAGCAAGGAGATGAGGAGGCCGGTTCCTCACGGGCTGCGCGGGGACGAGCCGTCGTGGAGCGGCTGCAGCTGGTACGGGGGCGAGAAGGCACTGCTGGTTGGGTGCTCGGGCAGGAGGTTGGAGGGGGGATCGATGGATTTGGTCACAGGGGAGATCGAGCAGAGGAGGAACTCCACTCCTCTAGATCGGACGCGCGAGGCAGAGGGAGGAGGCTGCGGTGGTTGGTCGATGGGATTTGGGAGGAGCCCAAGGGAGATTTTGGAGAGAGTGGAGGCGGTGGCTGGCTGGGAGGATGTGACATCTCCCTAAATTTTAGGGTTGGTCTCTATATATAGCAGGCGGGAGGAGTTTTAGGTGCGTCCGATCGCCATCGGACGGCTCCGGGTCAATTGGGTAGTCAACAGAAGAAAAGAAAGAAGTATTGTGGTATTTCAGGGTTGATCCAGACTCAACGGTTACGACTGAAGGGGTCGGGTTTGGGATAGCTTTCGGACGCGCACGAGAGGTATGAGCACTATAGAGAGAGACTCCGGTTTAGGCAAGATGGCAAACGAAGAAAAAGGTTGGTTTCGAAACGGTCAACGAAAGCAAGGGGGAAACGCGGGAACTACGAGCGGATGCAAGTTTTTTTAAAAACAATGACGGCAACGAGTGCCGATGCAATGCGGATGATACCATGACGAATGCAATAAACAGATAAACACACGACAGTCATGCAAAACAAGGCAGGGGTCTGGAGCGTCGGTCTTGGGGCGTTACAATGGGTCCTGGTTCGTGACTGAACCGGGACTAATGGGCTTGCCATGCCCGAACGAAAGCCCTGTTTTCTACTAGTGTAGTAGTGACAGCAGCAATGGTAACAGTAACAGTGATAGCAGTAATTTTGTAGCAAGTGTAACAGTGATGATAGCAGTAGTAACTTAGCAGAAACAATATAGGATAATTTTGTAGGCATTGGATCGTTGACTTGTTGGATGATATTCATCATGTGACAATTATAGCCTAGGCGATACGGCACTAGCTCCAGTTCATCGATATAATGTAGGCATGTATTCCGTAAATAGTCATATGTGCTTTATTAAAAAAACTTGCATGACATCTTTTGTCCTACCCTCCCGTGGCAGCGGGGTCCATATTGTAAACTAAGGGATATTAAGGCCTCCTTTTAATAGAGAACCGGAACAAAGCATTAACACATGGTAAATACATGAACTCCTCAAACTACGGTCATCACCGAGACTGGGCCCGGTTGTTGTCACTCCGAGGTTGTCGGATCATAACCGTAGTAGGTGACTATAACTTGCAAGATCTGATCTAAAACATGGATATAATGATGAATTCATAAACGGTTCAGATCTGAGTTCATGGCACCCGGGCCCAAAGTGACAAGCATTAAGCATAGCAAAGTCATAGCAACATCAATCTAAGAACATAGTGGATACTACTGATCAAGCCCTAACAAAACTAACTCAATTACATGATGAATCTCATCCAACTCCTCAGCGACCAGCGAGCCTACGAAGGAATTACTCACTCCCGGTGGGGAGCGTCATTGAATTGGTGAATTGGCGATGGAGATTGGTTGGTGATGACGAAGAACGAAGATCCCCCTCTCCGGAGCCCCAAACGGACTCCAGATCTGCCCTCCCAAGGAAGAATAGGGCTTGGTGGCGGCTCCGTCTCATGGATCATGATAATTCTTTCTCCCTAATTTTTTTCTGGAAATATGTGATTTTATAGTATCAGGGGGGTCGTCAGCGGGGCCACCAGGTGGGTACAACCCACCTGGGCGCGCCAGGAGAGGGGGGCGCGCCCTGGTGGGTTGTGCCCACCCAGGTGCCCCTCTCCGGCAGGTCTTGGCTCCAGAAATTCTTATTATTGATATAAAAATCCTCGCAAAGTTTCGTTCCATTCCGAGAACTTTTATTTCTGCACAAAAACAACACCATGGTAGTTCTGCTGAAAACAGCGTCACTCCGGGGTTAGTTTCATTCAAATCATGCAAATTAGAGTCCAAAACAAGAGGAAAAGTGTGAGAAAAAGTAGATACGTTGGAGACATATCAACTCCCCCAAGCTTAAACATTTGCTTGTCCTCAAGCAATTCAGTTGATAAACTGAAAGTGAGAAAGAAATTTTTTACAAACTCTTTTGCTCTTGTTTGCATAAATAAGCTTAAACAGCACCCAGGTTTTCAGCCAACATTATAACTAACCATATCGACAATAACTCTTAAATATTATAATGATTCATATCAATGACATAATCAGCTAGCGAGCAATAATAAGATATCTCAAACAGCAACACGTTGTCAAAACAACCATGATATAATATGACAATAGTGGTATCTTGCTAGCCCTTTCTGAGACCGCAAAACATAAATGCAGAGCACCTCCAGAGTTCAAGCAGCGACTAAACATTGCAATTCATGGTAGAAAAGATCCAGTCATGATGCAACCAACATTAGCTACACACAATGCATAAATCATGACAGTTGTGCTCTACTCAGTTTCTCGCGCTTATTTTTAGAAGGTGGTGACACAACATAAAAATAAATAGATAGTCCCTTCGCAGAGGGAAGCAGTGATTTGCAGAGGTGCCAGAGCTCAATTTTTAAAATAGAGATAAATGATATTTTGAGACATGCACCTTTCTCATTCACTTCACGACCATCAGTTATCAACATCTTCCATGCTAAGCACGCTAGTGGCGGTTCCCAAGCGATAAAAGTAAATGTTTTGACTTCGTTGGGAGTTTTTGTTTGATTATTTCAGAGATGAACTCTTTTTCGTGTTTGTAGTTTGATACTGGGCATCCCTATTACCGCCCATTTTCTCGTGCGATGGCGAGTGAATAAACACTCGACCTGAGAATAACCCGCTTAGCACGGAAGATATCGACCACCTCATGTCGTTCCATAAATGATCCAGGCACACAAAAAGGATAATTTTTAGAAGTTTTTAGAGGTGGCATGCCATACCTGCCGTCCTAAGTAAATCACTATCCAATCCTAGCTACTTATGCATGGCATGAGAAACTATAATCGCTAATTGTCATTGCAAACATGTTTAATCTTAATGGGCTGAATCATGGGCACTAGGTTAAACATATTTACACAAACAGAACAAGTCGAGTTCATACCAGTTTCTCTTTGCCACGGCCAGTTTATCGAATATTGTCATTATTGTCTTTCACTTGCACCACCGAAAAATATGAAAATAATAATAGTGCAAGAGTGCCGTGGACTAAGCTGGAATCTGCAAACATTTTGTTCAATAGGAGAAGACAAGGTAAAATGGGCTCTTTATTAGTTCAACAGTTATTCATGTGAGAGCCACTCAACATTTTCATCGTGGTCTTCTCCTTGGTAAGACTCGAATAAAAAGAAAAGAAATTCAAAGAAACACACTGAAATATTTTTGGAGTTTTTGGCTCTCTTCAACAAGCAAAATAAAAAGCAAAAATTAGAAAAACTATTTACACGGGAAAGCTCCCAACAAGCAAAAGAAGAACAAGGAAATCTTTTTGGATTTTCTTTTTAATACTACTACTAAGCATGCATAGAAAGTAAATTACTACAACTAATTTTGTTGGTTTTTCTAAAGTTTTTCAAACACACAAGAAGAAAGCAAGAAAATAAATCTAAGCATGGATGATACAATGAAAAAGGGTGAGCACCGACAAATACAATGATATGCGTGAACATGAATATAATGTCGGTGAGAAACACGTACTCCCCCAAGCTTAGGCTTTTGGCCTAAGTTGGTAATCGATCAATAGCCTGGAGGGTAGTAGTCGGCGTGGTAGCTCACGGAGGCTCTCGGTGCATATGCCTCGGCCTGCCGTGCTGCCACCACTGCTGCGTTGTGAGCTCGGGCCTCGCTCTAAAGAACAAAATATCTTCCCTTGCTGTGATAATCAAAGAGAGGAGGTGTAGGAAAATATGTGTCCACAACATGTGATTGGTTAAACAACAAATTATAACCGAAGTTATCAGCCCTTCCCTTGAGAATCTTATGCTCTTTTAAGGCATCAAAATCTAAATATCGAGTGGGTAGGATAGGATCAAAGGGAAAAGGTGAAACACCCAGCCCTCGTGCTAGACGTGTGGCATAAATTCCACCATAGAACCAGCCACTGTTAGCGTTATGCTGAAGTCTACATGCAACAATCACTCCAAGGTTATAATTCCTTTCACCAGTGAGAGCGGCGTGGATGAGGCTCAAGTCTGGCGCACAAAGTATGCTACAGTCTTGCTTGCCTACTATACATTTCCCGTTAAATAATGCAAGGTACTGCATTGCGGGAAAGTGAATGCTCTTTATTCTTCCTTGTCTCACTCCCCTACCTTCACCGTAACAAAGGCTAGTCAAGAAAGACTCAAACTCAGCCTTTGATGGCTCATCAAGCGAACCCCAAAATGGAAGTTTGCAATGATAAGAAAAATTCTCTAGTGGGATAGTAAATGGTTCATCATAAAGCATAAAAGACACCCTAGACTCACGTGGAAAATATTTAAATCCTTTCACAAATGATCTAGTGAGGAGTTGGTGTTGTTCAAACTTATCTGAAAGGTAGGGACCGAGGCCGGCATTGTGAACATATTGTTCAAATTCCTCCTTGATGCCCACACGCACCATATATTCATCGCAAGGCCATAAGCATGTTTTGGTGGCGGCATCTCGCGTTGAACTTTCACTCGGTTCAACATAAGACCGGCGAGCAGAACTGTCACTAGAAGATGCCCCCGAGGATCATCTCCTCGAAGAACTCCTTCCAAATAGGTTCATCATGTCCGCGTACAATTTTCTGAAAATAAAAAAAATTGGGGTGGCAAAAATTCGTCAACAAAACTTCACAAAATTGATAGCAACTACTCATAGGGATACATAGAGGCCATAGCAAGCATTCAAACTACTTAGAACACTAAGAATTCAACATGCAAGCACATCTGCAGCAGCACCAAGAGTAACTAATTATTCAAAGTATAAACCACTAAAACAAAAACTAATTAGACAAATGGTGGAGTCACATGCCAAGCAACAATCCCCCGAAACAGTTTCGGAAATGAAGCTTCGAGCAAAGAGACCGAAATCCGCGGGTTTGAGCTCATGAACACGGGAGAGAGAGCAATGGGGATTTTTTTCTGGAGGTGAGTGATGATGTGGGATAAAGAGATAAGTGAGGGGGGGCCACGTGGGGACCACAACCCACCAGGTCCTGGCGTGCACAGGTGGGTTGTGCCCACTTGGTGCACCTCCCTCTCGTATTATTTGCATGAAAAATTCTTAAATATTAAGAAAAAATCATATAAAATTTTCAGAGCATTCTGAGAACTTTTATTTTTGGGTCATTTTTTATTGCACGGGAAATTCAGAAAACAGACAAAACATGGCATTTTATTTTATTTAACTAATAAAAACAGAAACTAATATAAACCGGTGCGAGCTCCCCTCGCTTGGCGAGGTGGGACTAAACTCCCAGCACCCCTGGGATGTGCCCGGCACGACGCTCGCTTGGGCCTAATTCGGGTGGGCCGTCACAATCCAGCCTCACCTGCGCACAGATTATTACCATATTTAAAACCGAGCTGCTTCAATGTGTTATATTTCACTTATTCAATGTGTATGAAAAATTCACTAACGTACGAAAAATTAATGTGTTATATTTCACTTATTCAATCAAGTATTTCTTTTCTTTTTATATTTACAACAATTTAAAATCTAATCTACTTTTACTTTTTAGTTATTCTGACACTTTTAAAATTCAAAAAATGCAATATAATATGTTTCATCTTTATTATAATATATCTTTTCTGTTTTCTATTTCAAAAAAGGTATATCAAATATATTCTTTCTCTGTTATTTCTTCTTAGAGTTTTAAAATTGGAGTATATGTTTTGTCTTTTATTTCTTATTATAGTTATAAAAAACAAAATTCCATGAATGTATGTTGTCTTCTGTTTCACTTCTTAAATATAATTTTTCTTCTATTTTCAAAATTCCTTTTGCTTGAGTCTAGAAGAACAACGTCCTTCGGGCTCCCCCTCCGGCAGACCCGAATGATGGTGATTGCACATGTGCTATGTGGTGGCCTGCATGAAATGACACCAAAGTTTGGCACCATATGTGGATGCCCAATGGAGGCCCCCATGCAACATCTGAGCCATTCCGGACACCGAACGAACGTTGTGTCATGTCCGGGCAGCGTTTTGGGTTTTTTTCGCTGGCAAAATCCTAATAAATGCATCGAATGTCGGAAATCCATGAGAATTGGCATGCATGATGTCCATGGTCAGCCCATTGTGTGAAAAAAATTTGGGGCCATTTGCTTGAGTCTAGAAAAGCAACGTCCTTCGGGCTCCCCCTCCGGTAGACCCGAATGATGGTGATTGCACATGTGTTATGTGGTGGCCTGCATGAAATGACTACAAAGTTTGGCACCATGTGAGGATGCCCAATGTAGGCCCCCATGCATCATCTGAGCCGTTCCGGACACCGAACGAACGTTGCGTCATGTCCGGGTAGCGTTTCGGGTTTTTCTTTCGCCGGCAAAATCCTAGTAAATGCATTGAGTGTCGGAAATCGATGAGAATTGGCATGCATGATTTCCATGGTCATCCCATTGTGTGAAAAAAATTTGGGACCATTGGGTTGAATTGAAATAATTATTTGATTTCAAAATTTTCTAATATGAAAAAGAAAAGAAAAAAGTACATGAAACGAGTCCCTCGTCGCTCAAAGAGAGGAGCAGCTGGGATTTGTTACACAATTCCCGGATCGAAATCTACAAAAAAAAACTCGAGCGTGGGAAGCCTATCCCTTTAATTTGGGAGCACGTACTGCCTCTCCTCAACCAAGGAAGGCAAAGATCACGGACGTACTTTCCCTGGTGGTTACGACGACCTAGGAGATCCTCCTCCTCCTATATAGTCTTGGCATCGTCTTTCATTTCATCTACGACGGCTCCTACCGCCGAGTCGACGACAGCTCCATCCCTAGCATCCGCCCAACTGCAGCAAGATCGTCGAGAACATCCAGATCGTCAGCGCGTGCTGGCCGCTGTAAACAAACTGCGTCCACGTTGCAACGCCGACAACTTCCATCTTCATCGAGCGATCCAGTATGTTGGCAACCGTACTGCATTCATGATGCTTTTGTTTGTGCGTGTATTAGATTAGATGGGCCTATGACACTAGATTTGTTTGTGCGTGTATTAGAATAGATACCCCTACGATTGCAAATTAGTTTCTGCATGTTGTTTGTTGTCTTTCACTTGTAGGTGGGATTAATGAATAAACAAGAATTTTTAATCAGTGTTAGTTATAACATAGTCACTTTAAGTTATAGCAATGCCCTAAGACATCCATGTTGCAACTATGAGACGCCCACTAATATTGTATGTGTTGCACGTTTGTCTGATGCAAGTTCCAGTATGCATAATTTTGTTTTTTTTTTGATTTACTGTTAATTAGGTACTGTCACCGATTCTTATATCTATTTGTACAGCACCATATCAAAATAAATGATTAAATAAATTATGTTACTTTTGATTCTGAAACTAATTGGTTAAATAAGTACTTGTTAAACTGTCATTTTATGTGCTGCACGTGTCAGTGCTGAATGTTTCAGTATGAATGAATTATGTTGTATAGTTTTCTATCTACAGTGGGATAGTGTATTCCATTATTATGTTTTATCCAACAATATGTTAGGAAAAAAGTTGATTAAATAATTTATGCTACTGTAACCAAGTTTATTTTTTTAACAGGATGGATGAACTCAATGGAGAAATTGTTTGCGCCGTTGAAAAATGGTGCAAACTTCTTGCCGGTCTATCTTCCGGTCAACGCGCCGCACTTGTCGAAACACCACTGCGTAGCATGCTTTAGGTACCTTCGCTGAAGATGCGTACACTGTTGATCCGGTATATGGTTGAGATTTTTGATCCTAGCAAGGGCAGATTCATTGTACAAGACTTGGTTGGCGAAGTGTCTCTCGGTGCCGTGGATGTTGAGTGCATCTTGGCCTTGGAGAACCACGGACTGTCGGCAAAAGGTATTCTCAGTGAGGAAGGTGAGGATGTTAAAGATCGAGTGCCGCCTCAATTCCTGAGCAAGACCACAGGTAATGTAGTCATCGATGATCTGATTGTGGACATCACAAAAAATAAATCTGCCGACGACAATTTCCTTCGGAGAGTTGTCCTCGTGTTGCTTGGAACAGTTCTTGCTCCCATGTCGAGCAAGACTGTCCCAAAGCAATATTACGCATTGGTGGACGATGTGAAGCGTATATCCAAGATTAATTGGAATGCGTTCACCCTCCGGGTTCTGCTGGACTGCCTTCGTAACGTGAGGAAAGGCAAACACCTCCGCCAACGGCCGAGAGGGAACTGAGCTCTCCTGCAGGTACACCTTTCATACTTGTACCATTGCAAAAAAATATGATTGCTAATTTACCTGCTGTATAGTACTAACTGTAATTTTTCATATTCATGCAGTACTTGTACTGGGAGAAGGTTCAGCCTCTGGAAGGTGAATGCGCGTTCAATCCTAGCTTGTCCATGGAACCTCTAATGAGGAATTGGACTGAAGCTGCAACCTCTAGGAGAGACAAGTTTGATTATGACCATGGCTGTGGCCGTGGTAACATCAAGGTAAATCATTACGTTGGGTACTTCTTAAATCTTTGATATAACATAATTAATTGTAAAAATATTTTTATTGATCACATGTACTTGTATTTCACATGCAGACTGAAGACAACATAACCAAGGAGTATAGGGCGCAGGAGCGCAAAGTACCCAAACCAGAAAAGCCAAAAATGAAGCCCGTCGTTGGTGCGGCAAAGAAGTCCAAGTTAGCCTCAAACGCGGATGAGATGATGAAGCTCATCATAAAGCGGTGTATGGATTACATACACAGCCAAATGAAGGAAATACCGGATCAAGTAGCCGAGGTGACACACCCTTAATTCTATGTTTACAACATTTTTTAAGTTGCAAAACCATGCCCACATTAATTAATATTTTTTATGTAATGCAGAGATTGTTAGAGAAGTTGAACCAAAATGGTGTGATGTACAAGCCAGCGGGTGCTGAGGCTTCCGGCAACAACGATGCAGACAAAGAAGTGGATTCCTTTGAGAATGGTCCGCCAGAAAAAAAAAGAATTCGTGTACAAGGATGACTCTGACGGTCTAGAGCCGGTGATTGATTTGACACAGCCTGACGAGCCTGTTCGAAACCAAAGAACAACGATGATGAGGAAGTATGTTTTCATTTATTTGTCTTCATTTATCTCAATTATGCATCTTCATTTTCGTAAACTGAACCTATCACATTATTTCTTTGTTAACCTGAAAACACCGGCCAAGAAAAATGTTGACAAGACAACGGAGCCTACTGATGAGTGCGGCGCAACACCGGAGAACCCTTGGATCATAGGTAATTCTCCTCGAGCAGAATCGTCCGACATTGATATTTCTGCAAGTTCTATTGACAGGATGGTGGGTAAGAGCAAGGGGAAAAAGTCTGCAGCAACCACAAAAGAAGAGGATGTTATATCCGGGAAGCGCCGACGGACTGTTCCCAAGAAATTTGAATCCCCCTTTCCACTTGACAAGCCCAGCAAGAGAAATGCACGCGGTACTAAGCCATCCGACAACACTACCGCAACTAGAGGTGTCGTTACTAGCTAACTTAGTGCTTAATTTACTACCATTTCATGACTCACCGTTCTAACTTGGAAGGCTCTTTAAGGACGATTTGACGCCGGAACTCATCGATGCTGCTGTTACATTTGTGGAGGCAGCTGCTCGGTCTGAGAAGAATATGACAAAAGAGCTTACTACAATGAACGTGGCACCTCTGTGACTGTGGAGAGTATACGACCGGTACTTGAGCATACATGGCTGGCGGATGACGTAAGATCTATTACCATGTCCTGCTATTTAAGTGCATAATCTAGGTATCACCTATGAACATAAAGTGTTCTATTATTTTACGCAGATTAACGATGCTTATCAGGCACATTTGGCTCTGCGCGTTGGTCATGATCGGCACCTCTGTCCAGCCTGGAGGTCCAAATACCTTGTTGATCGTGCTAAGGCACGAGACAACCCTAAACCGTCGAAATACAACATGGATAGTGCGATGAGCAGAGCTGGAGCAGTACGTAGGGTTCTGGACGAGTATACCGTCCGTGAAAGGTACGATATGTTCTTACTAGTTCATTAACACTCATTTTAACAAGCATTATTGCATCTGATTACAAATGTGTTCCACATTTTAGTCGTTTATCCCGTTGAACGTCGGCAATACACACTGGATCACCGTGGTGATGCACAACCGCAAGAAAGAATTCCAAGTTTTTGATTCGCTCTATCCTCTCGAGTTCTCTCTTGACACTGTGAAAGCACTGGTAGTCTCCCCAACATCGAGCATTATTCATATGAAATGTCTTATGGTTTATCACTACTACTTTATTTGAAATAGCGACTAGCAATAGCAATTGATACGGAAGAGGCAAACCGTATTACACCTGGCAAATATCCAGACGTCACTAAGTGGCCTATCAGAGCTCAGATGGACATGCCACAACAAGAGGACGGGTGAGTTATGGTTCATCATTTTCTACTTACGAAAGACATGTTCGTGTGCACGGTGACTAATGTTTGCATATATATTAGGAACTCTTGTGGCCTTTTTGTGATTGAAGTTATGGAGCATTGGGACGGGGAACGATGGACCGCCCATTTTACCCAGGTAATTTGTCCTCTCTGTTCGTACATTTGAACATTTTGTCGTATAATACCAACTTCTATTCATTAGACCTTCTTCTAAAAATTGTAGGAAACGGTTAATGCAAGGAGAAGGCGTCTCGTCGCCGAGTTGGTTCTCTCACCTACCAACACGCTTGAATGTGTGAAGAACAAAATTCGCAACATCGCAAAGAAACGCAAGGCGTGAAGACATCATACATGATTAAAGATTCTAGTTTAGTCGTTTGTTTTAAGTCCGAAAGCACGTTTCCCGACATGGACAACTTTGATTTTTGATCATTCATGTAATAAGCACGATACCTTGGATTTTGTCTGGATTTTTGGTCGCTTACACATACATGTGTATGTATAATGCAGTCAGACTATACGTTTCGTACCAATAAATTTTTGCTTCCCTTCATTTGTTCTACCTTAATGTTTTTGCTGTTGTGCTCATTCTTTTCTTCCCTGGAAGAGTACTTCATTTCTTTTTACTTTTGCATACTTTTTTGATTTGATTTGGCATTATTCAACAATAAGAAAAAAAATCGACAAATTCCTTTTTGTTTGCCTGTGAATCAACCTCAGCTGTTGTGCCATCCGGTGTGGGATCCCGCGCCCGAGACAATGACAGATCCGGTCCCCGCGTGGGAGACCCGGTCGACGAGCGCCAGTTGGCGCGGGGGACGCGCCAGGTCTGGTCCCGCCCGACCGCTCGGTGGAGACAGCCCGCGTGTCGGACGCAGACGGGCCACCCGTGGATCATGCGGTGGGTGGAGTAGGCAGATCCGCCTGGGATCCCGTGCGCATGTTTGCCGCTGGATCTCTCGGGATCGGCGTCCGCAGGTGGATCTCCCTGGTGTCTTGCGCCAGACTCCCTTGGCGTTATGTGTTGCTTGAAATCATGTTGTACAGTGTTTTTTGCTGCATTTTTGTTAGCGTTTTCCTTTTCTGCATCATGAAGATCAGGATCAGTAGCTCCATCAATCACATGATCAACTACTCTTTTGCCCCTTGATCAGTAGGATTTAGAGCTCCGGTGGAAGCAAAAGAATTTCAGTGCTTAGCCGAGAACCCGCATTAGGATGCAGGTCAGACAAGGGCAAAGTATTTCGAAAGTGATATAATTTATTAGTTAATATAATATACTTAGGCCTTACACAACTGAACTGGCCACAATGCAGATAGGACTTGAGCATTCAGTTCAACAATAAACCACAAAACATACTTAAAATTCATCACAAATCTCCTTCAGCTTCTTGATCTTATCAACGTACCCATGTTTCTGTTTGAGAAAATCTGCAATAATATAGTCAAGTTTTTTCTTCTCTTGCTTCAGCTGGTCCCTCTCTCTCATCACTTGGTCTCTCTCTAGCACCACCCAGTCCTGGTCTTTCTTGGCCTTTACCCTAAGGACCTGATATAGATTGGCACAACCATGATCTGCCATCTTATTCTTCTCCAGCTCCTCTTTGAGATTGCTAGTTGACAATCTTGCATTGCCCAACTGCGTGAGAGCATCCTCCTTATCAGCCACCAGTTTAGCAAAGTCCATTTTGAAAAATCTCAGCTCTTCCTCCGTCCTCCTCTTTTCTCCAATTAACTTGCATTTTTCTTCAGCATTCTTAACATTCTGTCTCAACTTCTCGGCATACATGCTCCATAGTTCTCTGAGGCAGAACTTCGTAGCCACTGACCACTCCGAGTCCACCCATTCCACATAGTTACATTTCACTTCTTCCTACAGTATGAAAAAATATGCTCTCAATCATATATCCAGAAATGCACTACAATTACATGCAATGCACTACAAATATGGTCTCAATCATATAAACAAAAAATGTAGCATGCAATGATATATATATATAGGGAAAATCCATCCTACCACCCGGTGGTAGTTACCCCACATATCTCATATCCTACCATAAAAAAGACAACATAAATACGGACTTTGTAAATGCACAAATTAATTGAAATTGTTTGCAATTTTGGGAAGAACAATGGATTACCGCGAAGTAAATCGAGCACAAGCTAATGTAAACACATATTTACAGTACGGAACAACATACCTTCCGACCACAGGCAAGAAAACGTCTGCCAGGGTCTAAGGAATCAAAAGCAACGAGCCTGACGCAGGGTTCTCGATGCAGACAACGAGAAGACAGATCGTGAGCAATGCCACTCCATTCATAGCAAGGGATAGTCGTAGGAATCTTAACGAAACAACAGAGATAATGCACAAATCAACCCCCTGCGTTAAATACCGGAAATGAAGAACCCTAACCCAAAGCCTAGCACTATCTGAACATTATATAGTAGGAGCGTACCTGCAGGCTAGTCACGGATTCGCCATCCGAAGAAGAGCTCGACTCGTCACACCACGAAACCATGGCGTAACGTGACCGGCGGGAAGACGTGGATCGGTGGCGGCGGCGGCGGCGGTCGCAGTGGATAGATAGAACGCGCGTGGAAATCGCGAGGGAAGAACCGCCCCGACCAGGTGGCCAGCGCGGCCCATTTAAATGGGTTGTAGTCAAAATAAAAATTGTTAAATGGGTATGGCAACGGGAGCGGCCGTGTGTCACGCCGTCTAACGGCATCCGTCGCCCCCCTCCATGTCATCGCAACAAGCGGCCCGAGTTACACTCAATCCATAAAATGGTGGGTTTTTCTTTTCTTTATGAGGGGAAAATGGTGGGTTTTTTGGTACGAAGTCTATACTCTAGACCCAAGTGAGCTGGTATCTTCTATATCTAAATGGTGGTGAACCAAAGGTGTGAAAAAAATTAATTATTACCACACATAATTACATCTTCTATATCTAAACAACTAGCCACCACTAACCTATTTCTCTTAACATGCAAGTTTGCCACCTCATCATTCAACATGCATGGAGAAAGGTCCACCACAACATGCAAACAAAAGATAACTAGAGTATCGTCTATGAATATATTGCAAAACATTCCCGCAACAACGTGTCGGGTATCGTCTAGTTTTCTAATATAATATAACTAGAGTGGACAACACAAAAGATGCCATCATTACAATGGATAAAATGCTATCCATTTTCCATGATTAAAGTCCCTAGTGACCGCCTCCTGTTTAGTCCATATATGCTACAAGCGCTATCACAAGGTCCTGGCCTCTTGCAAGAGTATATATCATGTATCATTGTATGCAGTAACACATTGTAAACACCTCACTATTAGATCACTGGATTCATCCGAACATAACTCTAGCAAGTGTTCTACTCTTCTTCGCCCACCACGCTTCTGCACATGATAATAGGAAAAGTTAATGAATGACAAGTTAAAAACAATTATAACCTACAATGCGTACAAAAACTTACTTCTTATTTAGTTTGCATTTCTTGCTGCGTTTAGTGTGCCCTAGCAATTTGCATGCGCCGCACCTGATTCTGATCTCGTCGTACGAAAGTGGCCTACCATTTTTCGACATAGGGCGGTTCTCATCTACCTTAGTTGCACCTTTCATTGATACTTTAATAGGATCTTGAACTTCAACTATGTTGCCTTCACCAACGTCTACATATTCAATTGCACAACTACTGAGATCAGTCGTTTTCTTACTCAAATTTTCCTTTAGCTGATCATACTCATGGCTCTTACACTAGTAGAAAAGGGCCTATTGTCCCGGTTCGTGAGGGCCTTCTGTCCCGGTTTGTGAACCGGGACTAAAAGGTCATTACTAATGCCCTTGGCCTTTAGTCCCGGTTCTTACACGAACCGGGACAGAAGGTCCTCCATGTGGCCGCTGCGGCCAGCCCAGGACGGAGGGCCTTTGGTCCCGGTTGGTGACACCAACCGGGACCAATAGGCATCCACGCATCAGCATTTCAGGGGCTGGGGTTTTTGTTTTTTTGAAAGGGGGGGGGGTTTGGGGGTTTTGGGGGCTTAATTTAGGTTGTTATTAGGTAGCTATTAGAGAGAAGTGTCCTCTCTTATATCTCCGTGCTTGGTTTACCAACGCTACGTACTGCCATGCCTAAACATGGCTTAGATTGAAGTGAAGGCAACATGTGGTGCATGTGGAAAGTAATACTAATCCTAACTTGATCAAGTTTGGATTGTACTACTTTCGACACGCACCACATGCATGTTGCCTTCACTTCAATCCAATCCATGTTCATTTCACCCGCTGATATATAATAACTCTTCATGCGCGCATCATGCATCATCATATATAATAACAAGTCCTACTAATCATCATCATACAACTTCTACTCGTTATTAATAACAAGTCATACGATCATCATCCTCACAGTCATCGAACCAAACCTACTTAATTGTTCTTAGCACATGATCATCAGTATTAGGTAGGACCGAAATACCCTCTTTAAGGTAAAATAGCATAAAACAATATAGACCCTGACTCTCCATTATGGAGAATGGAGATCATCCTGTCTCCAATTCTTGCGCTTCGCTTCCTTTTGCTTCCAAGAACCTCCTTGCGACTGTTCATACATTTTTTCCATTCTTTGATTTGCATGTCTCCACTTCTTTTAGAAATCCGGTATGGACAGTTGAGATTCGTAGGATGACCTGGTTGTATATTCAAAACATCAAGCCTACCATTCTGGTACATCAAATGAGGCACACAATCCTCTCGGATTATCTGTTGAAAAACATAGTAATAACTTCATAGTTAGCAATGATGTACTAGTTTTAGAACTATGCAAAATATGCACGGATGTCGTAATAGTAAGAAATCTTACCAGGGTATCTCCATAGTAGTTACCGTAGTTCAAAACGTGCACTAGTGGCACGTATTGACCATAATCCGGAGGAGTTTTACAATAGATATTGTAATTGTCAAGATCAGTACAAAATCCGACCAGATGAGTTTTCTCCTTATAAGTTAACTCAGAGCCATCTGTGTAGTAGGTTCTGTCTACCATGTTCCGCACATTGTTTGAACAATCAAAATAAGCTGTCAATGAAAATAAGCTGTCAACTATTTTGAAATGAACAATATAAATTAGCTAATAACTATGTTTGAGAAACTCACATAGCGCTAGAATTGGAGGCGTATCAACAAGGACCCAAATGTCCATATTGTCTTGCTCGATGTCAGGATCACCAAGCATACCCTCATCAAAACCATACATCTTGCAAAATGCTTCCCAATTTTTGCAACCAAAATGGGTTACGCTCTCAGAATTATACAACTTTACTTCAAAATCTATATCATGATGGGTCCTTAGGTGAATTTTCTTTGTTTCCATACTTTCATGGTCTTCAAAACCCATCCTCTCCAAGACGTAGCGTCTTGCATGGCATGGGATAAGCTAGCCGAATTGTAAAAGATGAAAAGTACACGTTGAAATAGTTGAAGTCGTGCTTAATTACGAAAAAATAACACTTGTCGTCGTTGCGTACCGTTTCAACATCGGAGGTCTCCTCCAGCTTAATACTGAAGCGCCGATCTTCGTCTAGGTGAGGCCTGTCGCACAGACCTCGGTCGTCGTGGCACCAGTTGCACTCCCCCGGGAGACTTTCGTCGTCCGAGTACGACATTTCCTATGTTCATAATTCAAATATTAAACGTCTATAATTAAATATATGTACTAAAAGACCTAAGTTAGATCATTATTATTCATCACGGGTTGACTATCGGTTTGTCGAGTCTTTTCTTGAAAACTCTCAGCTCATGTGGTGTATACATTCGACTGTTGGTGATGGTCGCTCCTCCCTTTGTCCCCGTGTGCATTACACCAAAATGTCTAGCACACGGGAACAAAGGAGAAGCGACCCCCACGACAACAGTCGGGATTCTTCGTCCTCTCATATATATATGGTGGAACTCTCCCTCACTGATTCCTCTCTGACATTTGCGACCGTCGGTGATGGTAGCTCCTCCTTTCGTTCTCGAGTGCATTACACCAAATTGTCTAGCACACGGGAACGAAGGAGAAGCTACCCCCACGACAACAGTCGGGATTCTTCGTCCTCTCATATATGGTGGAGACTCGACAGACTTACATTCAACCCGAAATATCGTTTAATTATCTTTCTAAAAGAGGATTTGGCTGGTCTCACCTCGATGTCGGAGGGGGCGGTGACGGGGACGACGGTGGGGATGATGGAGGGTCCGGGGGCTCCTAGATTTCTGCGAAAACAAAATCCCTATAAGCTATCAACTAATCATAGTGCTCTCCAATTTTAGCATTCAAAGTAGGATCGGAGTAGTTTTCCACTTTGAGCATTCAATAAGCAAAATCAAATCACAAAATAAAGTAGTATTCAAATTAGGATGCATTCAATTATAAGCAAAACTACATCATCTCCATGCATCCGTACATCGTCGAATATTATCACTAATACACCTCGAATACTATCATACATATAGCATCGCTAGTACAGCTAGAATAGTAGCGCCCGACGGGTATCGGCGCGGGCGGGAGATCCCTGAAGAACCTGCCAGGTATTGTCGAACCTGCCCTCCAACGCAACCATGTAGCGGCGGACGTGCTGGTCCTCCTCGCTGACACGGTGACGTACCACCTCCGCGGTGTCCGGAAGCCTCGGCACCGTCACTGGCCCACGCGAGCGCCACCAAACAAGGATCGGGTCAACGACGGGCTGGTTCCTCACCAACCTACGCCCACCGGAAGGTAGCACCTCCCAAAACCAGCCCGGCGGAGCCCAGTCCCGGACATGGCCCCTCTGATCAAGCCGGCCTCCTCCGCCGAGTCGACGACGAGGATGCGGGATAGGCATCGTCGACGTCGATGCGGGAATAATTGCTTTAACTAAAAAAACAAACTAGTTCTATTAATTTCCTTGCTAAAAATAAACTACTTCTATAGTAAAATAAACTAGTTTTGTTAAATCAACTAGTTCAACTACTAATTAAGCACTTACTATAAATAAAATAAAGT
>NC_057796.1:43188144-43189282 GCF_018294505.1 Triticum aestivum
GGGGCGGAGGACGACGGCGACGGGCGATGGCGTGGGCTCGGGGGCACGGGCGACGGCGACGGCGGCGGGGCAGCCTGGCGGCGTAGATCGAGCTCGCGGCGTCGTCGGGCGGGGGGAAACTGGTGATGGAAATCTGAAAATTTCCTAAGTGCTGGCTTATATAGCAAAGGCTTTGGTCCCGGTTCAACGCACAAACCGGAACCAATGACCACCCTTTAGTCCCGGTTGGTGGCACCAACCGGGACCAAAGGCCTCTTTTCACCAACCCAAAGGGCGGGAAGCAGAGGGCTTTGGTCCCGGTTGGTGGCACCAACCCGGACCAAAGGGGAGCATTGGTTCCGGTTGGAGGCACCAACCGGGACTAATGTGCTGGCGCGGTGCGGTGGGAAGTTTAGTCCCACCTCGCTAGCTGAGAGAGCTCAGCACCTGTTTATAAGCTGCGTTGCAGCTCGGGTGCTGAGATCCTCTAAAATATGCAGGCAATACATGCCTACCTTTGTCACTGCAATGTTGGGCCTATTGGGCCTGCGGGCCTGCATCCTGGCCCATGTGCAGATGGGTTTCTAGTCGTATGCAGGCCGTGTGGCCCATTAGGCGGCATGTTTTAATTTTTTCCAGTATTTTTTTGTTTTTTGAATTATTTATTTTCTTTTGTTTTTTGAATTATTTATTTTCTTTTGATTTTTGCTTTATTTTTTTGTTCTTTTTGCTTTTAGCTCAGAAAAATTATAAACTTTCTGTTACTCCATTAGTTTCCAAATTTGAATAGTTTAAATTTTATACGGAAACTCGTCTGTTACAAAGGGATTTCATTTTTTAAAACTTATTTGAACTCCTGACTTTTTGTGTGTTCAAAATGCACCATTCAAAGCCACATCCTCATTTTTCAATCCTTTCTGACTTCATTTGTTATTTTTCATGCATTTACTAATTATTTTGAGCTACAAGACCCTAAAATTGAAAAGCATTTCAAATGAACTCTGAAAAGGTTGAAAGTTGGCATGATATCATCATTTCATCCACATAGCATGTGCAAGAAAGTTGAGAGGGTTACGGCAAAAACTGGATGCACTTCGTGTACAAAACGGACAATCTCTTTCAAAGTATCAGGATTTCATCCGGAAACTCGTCTGTTACA
>NC_057796.1:43190487-43193697 GCF_018294505.1 Triticum aestivum
AAAAACTGGATGCACTTCGTGTACAAAACGGACAATCTCTTTCAAAGTATCAGGATTTCATACGGAAACTCGTCTGTTACAAAGGGATTTCATTTTTTAAAACTTATTTGAACTCCTGACTTTTTGTGTGTTCGAAATGCACCATTCAAAGCCACATCATCAATTTTCAATCCTTTCTGACTTCATTTGTTATTTTTCATGCATTTACTAATTATTTTGAGCTATAAGACCCTAAAATTGAAAAGCATTTCAAATGAACTCTGAAAAGGTTTAAAGTTGGCATGGTATCATCCTTTCATCCACATAGCATGTGCAAGAAAGTTGAGAGGGTTACAGCAAAAACTGGATGCACTTCGTTTACAAAACGGACAATCTCTTTCAAAGTATCAGGATTTCATACGGAAACTCGTCTGTTACAAAGGGATTTCATTTTCTAAAACTTATTTGAACTCCTGACTTTTTGTGTGTTCAAAATACACCATTCAAAGCCACAACATCATTTTTCAATCCTTTCTGACTTCATTTGTTATTTTTCATGCATTCACTAATTATTTTGAGCTATAAGACCCTAAAACTGAAAAGCATTTCAAATGAACTCTGAAAAGGTTGAAAGTTGGCATGGTATCATCATTTCATCCACATAGCATGTGCAAGAAAGTTGAGAGGGTTACGGCAAAAACTGGATGCACTTCGTGTACAAAACAGACAATCTCTTTCAAAGTATCAGGATTTCATACGGAAACTCGTCTGTTACAAAGGGATTTCATTTTTTAAAACTTATTTGAACTCCTGACTTTTTGTGTGTTCAAAATGCACCATTCAAAGCCACATCATCATTTTTCAATCCTTTCTGACTTCATTTGTTATTTTTCATGCATTTACTAATTATTTTGAGCTATAAGACCCTAAAACTGAAAAGCATTTCAAATGAACTCTGAAAAGGTTGAAAGTTGGCATGGTATCATCATTTCATCCACATAGCATGTGCAAGAAAGTTGAGAGGTTTACGGCAAAAACTGGATGCACTTCGTGTACAAAACAGACAATCTCTTTCAAAGTATCAGGATTTCATACGGAAACTCGTCTGTTACAAAGGGATTTCATTTTTTAAAACTTATTTGAACTCCTGAATTTTTGTGTGTTCAAAATGCACCATTCAAAGCCACATCATCATTTTTCAATCCTTTCTGACTTCATTTGTTATTTTTCATGCATTTACTAATTATTTTGAGCTATAAGACCCTAAAACTGAAAAGCATTTCAAATGAACTCTGAAAAGGTTGAAGGTTAGCATGTTATCATCATTTCATCCACATAGCATGTGCAAGAAAGTTGAGAGGTTTACGGAAAAAACTGGATGCACTTCGTGTACAAAACGGACAATCTCTTTCAAAGTATCAGGATTTCATACGGAAACTCGTCTGTTACAAAGGGATTTCATTTTTTAAAACTTATTTGAACTCCTGACTTTTTGTGTGTTCAAAATGCACCATTCAAAGCCACATCATCATTTTTCAATCCTTTCTGACTTCATTTGTTATTTTTCATGCATTTACTAATTATTTTGAGCTATAAGACCCTAAAATTGAAAAGCATTTCAAATGAACTCTGAAAAGGTTGAAAGTTTGGCATGATATCATCATTTCATCCACATAGCATGTGCAAGAAAGTTGAGAGGGTTACGGCAAAAACTGGATGCACTTCGTGTACAAAACGGACAATCTCTTTCAAAGTATCAGGATTTCATCCGGAAACTCGTCTGTTACAAAGGGATTTCATTTTTTAAAACTTATTTGAACTCCTGACTTTTTGTGTGTTCAAAATGCAACATTCAAAGCCACATCATCATTTTTCAATCCTTTCTGACTTCATTTGTTATTTTTCATGCATTTACTAATTATTTTGAGCTATAAGACCCTAAAATTGAAAAGCATTTCAAATGAACTCTGAAAAGGTTGAAAGTTGGCATGATATCATCATTTCATCCACATAGCATGTGCAAGAAAGTTGAGAGGGTTACGGCAAAAACTGGATGCACTTCGTGTACAAAACGGACAATCTCTTCCAAAGTATCAGGATTTCATACGGAAACTCGTCTGTTACAAAGGGAATTCAATTTTTTAAACTTATTTGAACTCCTGACTTTTTGTGTGTTCAAAATGCACCATTCAAAGCCACATCATCATTTTTCAATCCTTTCTGACTTCATTTGTTATTTTTCATGCATTAACTAACTATTTTGAGCTATAAGACCCTAAAATTGAAAAGCATTTCAAATGAACTCTGAAAAGGTTGAAAGTTGGCATGATATCATCATTTCATCCACATAGCATGTGCAAGAAAGTTGAGAGGGTTACGGCAAAAACTGGATGCACTTCGTGTACAAAACGAACAATCTCTTTCAAAGTATCAGGATTTCATCCGGAAACTCGTCTGTTACAAAAGGATTTCATTTTTTAAAACTTATTTGAACTCCTGACTTTTTGTGTGTTCAAAATGCACCATTCAAAGCCACATCATCATTTTTCAATCCTTTCGGACTTCATTTGTTATTTTTCATGCATTTACTAATTATTTTGAGCTATAAGACCCTAAAATTGAAAAGCATTTCAAATGAACTCTGAAAAGGTTGAAAGTTGGCATGGTATCATCATTTCATCCACATAGCATGTGCAAGAAAGTTGAGAGGGTTACGGCAAAAACTAGATGCACTTCGTGTACAAAACGTACAATCTCTTTCAATGTATCAGGATTTCATACGGAAACTCGTCTGTTACAAAGGGATTTCATTTTTTAAAACTTATTTGAACTCCTGACTTTTTGTGTGTTCAAAATGCACCATTCAAAGCCACATCATCATTTTTTCAATCCTTCCTGACTTCATTTGTTATTTTTCATGCATTTACTAATTATTTTGAGCTATAAGACCCTAAAATTGAAAAGCATTTCAAATGAACTCTGAAAAGGTTGAAAGTTGGCATGATATCATCATTTCATCCACATAGCATGTGCAAGAAAGTTGAGAGGGTCACGGCAAAAACTGGATGCACTTCGTGTACAAAACGGACAATCTCTTTCAAAGTATCAGGATTTCATACGGAAACTCGTCTGTTACAAAGGGATTTCATTTTTTAAAACTTGTTTGAACTCCTGACTTTTTGTGTGTTCAAAATGCACCATTCAATGCCACATCATCATTTTTCAATCCTT
>NC_057796.1:43193707-43194047 GCF_018294505.1 Triticum aestivum
TCATCCACATAGCATGTGCAAGAAAGTTGAGAGGGTTACGGCAAAAACTTGATGCACTTCGTGTACAAAACGGACAATCTCTTCCAAAGTATCAGGATTTCATACGGAAACTCGTCTGTTACAAAGGGATTTCATTTTTTAAAACTTGTTTGAACTCCTGACTTTTTGTGTGTTCAAAATGCACCATTCAATGCCACATCATCATTTTTTCAATCCTTTCTGACTTCATTTGTTATTTTTCATGCATTTACTAATTATTTTGAGCTATAAGACCCTAAAATTGAAAAGCATTTCAAATGAACTCCGAAAAGGTTGAAAGTTGGCATGATATCATCATTTC
>NC_057796.1:43194057-43194708 GCF_018294505.1 Triticum aestivum
TGAGAGGGTTACGGCAAAAACTAGATGCACTTCGTGTACAAAACGTACAATCTCTTTCAATGTATCAGGATTTCATACGGAAACTCGTCTGTTACAAAGGGATTTCATTTTTTAAAACTTATTTGAACTCCTGACTTTTTGTGTGTTCAAAATGCACCATTCAAAGCCACATCATCATTTTTTCAATCCTTCCTGACTTCATTTGTTATTTTTCATGCATTTACTAATTATTTTGAGCTATAAGACCCTAAAATTGAAAAGCATTTCTAATGAACTCTGAAAAGGTTGAAAGTTGGCATGATATCATCATTTCATCCACATAGCATGTGCAAGAAAGTTGAGAGGGTTACGGCAAAAACTTGATGCACTTCGTGTACAAAACGGACAATCTCTTACAAAGTATCAGGATTTCATACGGAAACTCGTCTGTTACAAAGGGATTTCATTTTTTAAAACTTGTTTGAACTCCTGACTTTTTGTGTGTTCAAAATGCACCATTCAATGCCACATCATCATTTTTTCAATCCTTTCTGACTTCATTTGTTATTTTTCATGCATTTACTAATTATTTTGAGCTATAAGACCCTAAAATTGAAAAGCATTTCAAATGAACTCCGAAAAGGTTGAAAGTTGGCATGATATCATCATTTC
>NC_057796.1:43194808-43195419 GCF_018294505.1 Triticum aestivum
ATCATCATTTCATCCACGTAGCATGTGCAAGAAAGTTTAGAGGGTTATGGCAAAAACTAGATGCACTTCGTGTACAAAACGTACAATCTCTTTCAATGTATCAGGATTTCATACGGAAACTCGTCTGTTACAAAGGGATTTCATTTTTTAAAACTTATTTGAACTCCTGACTTTTTGTGTGTTCAAAATGCACCATTCAAAGCAACATCATCATTTTTTCAATCCTTCCTGACTTCATTTGTTATTTTTCATGCATTTACTAATTATTTTGAGCTATAAGACCCTAAAATTGAAAAGCATTTCAAATGAACTCTGAAAAGGTTGAAAGTTGGCATGATATCATCATTTCATCCACATAGCATGTGCAAGAAAGTTGAGAGGGTCACGGCAAAAACTGGATGCACTTCGTGTACAAAACGGACAATCTCTTTCAAAGTATCAGGATTTCATACGGAAACTCGTCTGTTACAAAGGGATTTCATTTTTTAAAAGTTGTTTGAACTCCTGACTTTTTGTGTGTTCAAAATGCACCATTCAATGCCACATCATCATTTTTCAATCCTTTCTGACTTCATTTGTTATTTTTCATGCATTTACTAATTATTTTGAGC
>NC_057796.1:43195680-43196824 GCF_018294505.1 Triticum aestivum
ATTTCATTTTTTAAAACTTATTTGAACTCCTGACTTTTTGTGTGTTCAAAATGCACCATTCAAAGCCACATCATCATTTTTTCAATCCTTCCTGACTTCATTTGTTATTTTTCATGCATTAACTAATTATTTTGAGCTATAAGACCCTAAAATTGAAAAGCATTTCAAATGAACTCTGAAAAGGTTGAAAGTTGGCATGATATCATCATTTCATCCACATAGCATGTGCAAGAAAGTTGAGAGGGTTACGGCAAAAACTGGATGAACTTCGTGTACAAAACGGACAATCTCTTTCAAAGTATAAGGATTTCATACGGAAACTCGTCTGTTACAAAGGGATTTCATTTTTTAAAACTTGTTTGAACTCCTGACTTTTTGTGTGTTCAAAATGCACCATTCAAAGCCACATCATCATTTTTCAATCCTTTCTGACTTCATTTGTTATTTTTCATGCATTTACTAATTATTTTCAGCTATAAGACCCTAAAATTGAAAAGCATTTCAAATGAACTCTAAAAAGGTTGAAAGTTGGCATGATATCATCATTTCATCCACATAGCATGTGCAAGAAAGTTGAGAGGGTTACGGCAAAAACTGGATGCACTTCGTGTACAAAACGTACAATCTCTTTCAAAGTATCAGGATTTCATACGAAAACTCGTCTATTACAAAGGGATTTCATTTTTTAAAACTTGTTTGAACTCCTGACTTTTTGTGTGTTCAAAATGCACCATTCAAAGCCACATCATCATTTTTCAATCCTTTCTGACTTCATTTGTTATTTTTCATGCATTTACTAATTATTTTGAGCTATAGGACCCTAAAATTGAAAAGCATTTCAAATGAACTCTGAAAAGGTTGAAAGTTGGCATGATATCATCATTTCATCCACATAGCATGTGCAAGAAAGTTGAGAGGGTTACGGCAAAAACTGGATGCACTTCGTGTACAAAACGTACAATCTCTTTCAAAGTATCAGGATTTCATCCGGAAACTCGTCTGTTACAAAGGGATTTCATTTTTTTAAACTTATTTGAACTCCTGACTTTTTTTGTGTTCAAAATGCACCATTCAAAGCCACATCATCATTTTTCAATCCTTTCTGACTTCATTTGTTATTTTTCATGCATTTACTAATTATTTT
>NC_057796.1:43196928-43197264 GCF_018294505.1 Triticum aestivum
AGCTATAAGACCCTAAAATTGAAAAGCATTTCAAATGAACTCTAAAAAGGTTGAAAGTTGGCATGATATCATCATTTCATCCACATAGCATGTGCAAGAAAGTTGAGAGGGTTACGGCAAAAACTGGATGCACTTCGTGTACAAAACGTACAATCTCTTTCAAAGTATCAGGATTTCATACGGAAACTCGTCTGTTACAAAGGGATTTCATTTTTTAAAACTTGTTTGAACTCCTGACTTTTTGTGTGTTCAAAATGCACCATTCAAAGCCACATCATCATTTTTCAATCCTTTCTGACTTCATTTGTTATTTTTCATGCATTTACTAATTATTTT
>NC_057796.1:43201239-43202132 GCF_018294505.1 Triticum aestivum
GACCCTAAAATTGAAAAGCATTTCAAATGAACTCTGAAAAGGTTGAAAGTTGGCATGATATCATCATTTCATCCACATAGCATGTGCAAGAAAGTTGAGAGGGTTACGGCAAAAACTGGATGCACTTCGTGTACAAAACGTACAATCTCTTTCAAAGTATCAGGATTTCATCCGGAAACTCGTCTGTTACAAAGGGATTTCATTTTTTTAAACTTATTTGAACTCCTGACTTTTTTTGTGTTCAAAATGCACCATTCAAAGCCACATCATCATTTTTCAATCCTTTCTGACTTCATTTGTTATTTTTCATGCATTTACTAATTATTTTGAGCTATAAGACCCTAAAATTGAAAAGCATTTCAAATGAACACTGAAAAGGTTGAAAGTTGGCATGGTATGATCATTTCATCCACATAGCATGTGCAAGAAAGTTGAGAGGGTTACTGTAAAACTGGATGCACTTCATGTACAAAACGGACAATCTCTTTCAAAGTATCAGGATTTCATACGGAAACTCGTCTGTTACAAAGGGATTTCATTTTTTAAAACTTATTTGAACTCCTGACTTTTTGTGTGTTCAAAATGCACCATTCAAAGCAGAGACTGATTTTGAATGGTTCATATTCAACACACAAAAAGTCTGTAAAGATCGCCAACCCCAACATAAAAAAATGAGCATATATGCGCTTATAGAGAAAATGCAACCTAAATTCATAATAAATTTCTATGAATTTCAGAGAAACTCACTGTGAATTTAGGCCAAATTCCCTGTATAAGGGCATCTATTTTCATTTTGAGATGAGCTCAACAAGGCAGAGAGGGACGTGTTTTTTTTTTCTCTTTTGCTTTATTTGTTTTGTTTTGTTTCTACTTACAACAAAAAACTTATTTAT
>NC_057796.1:43202145-43209933 GCF_018294505.1 Triticum aestivum
ACACTGTTGACAGATCCGAGTTCCACCTGCTAGGCTCGAATGGTAGATGTTACGGGCAACTGTATGTGAATCCCACTCCAAGGGATCGCCCTTCTCTATCCCAGATATGGCGGTTATGGAGTTGATGGCTCGTGTTTTTTTTTTCTCTTTTGCTTTATTTGTTTTGTTTTGTTTCTACTTACAACAAAAAACTTATTTATTTTATTTCTAATTACTTATGTATTTTACTTTAATTATTTTATTTTTATTTATTTTACTGCTGCTATTTTTATTTATTTTACTGCCGCTATTTTTACTTAATTTATTAAGGTTTATTTATTGTAGTTACTATAGTTTATTTTAATTTATTTTATTAAGGTTTATTTAGTTTTATTAAGGTTTATTTATTTTATAAATAAAAAAAAATGAACATAGACGCGCTTATAGAGAAAATTAAACCTAAATTCACAGTAAATTTCAATTTACTGTGAATTTAGGTGAAATTCCCTGTATAAGGGCATCCACTAGGGCCAGCCCTTTAGTCCCGGTTTGTGGTATGAACCGGGACTAAAGGGTGGTGGGCCAGGAGCGTGGCCCATTGGTCCCGGTTTGTCCCACCAACCGGGACCAAAGGGTCCGGACGAACCGGGACCAATGCCCCCACGAGGCCCGGCAGGCCCCTGGCCGCACGAACCGGGACCAATGCTCACATTAGTCCCGGTTCGTGACTGAACCGGGGCTAATGTGAAAACTGCCCTGTGACCTAAGCCCTGTTTTCTACTAGTGTTAGCTATCACGGTCTTCAAACTCTCCTGTAACTGATCCCACAAAGTTGGGTGTTTGCATGCCGCATGCATAGCTTCTGAATCCAACACACTGACCTGGCTATATTTCATTCTTTCAGCTGCTCCAGTCCATCCAAATTCCAACAGATCGCTTGTGCGCCTCGTGGGCAGTCCCAACCTTGCGTCTTTCGTGAACTGCACAAGAACTAAACAATTTGGTATTTCAGATATATTCAAGTACTTCAGTACATGGAATATGTGCTTGCAAGGTAGACCCTTTCGAATCATTCTTCTGCAGCTGCACCTTATAGTTTCTGCGGAATTTACTGGATTGTACTCCAGCCAAAAACGGCTCTTCCGGTTATTCTTCCAGGCCACAATGTACTGTTGTGATCCGTCTCCAAGCTTTATTTCTACAATCTCCATGCCGCCAATTTTCCTAAGATCAGCTTGCAACATATAGAAGTTTGCTGGAGTGAAGATGTGAGAAGCAGCTATCTCAAGTTCCCTCGAGCTAGTAACTAGCACCGGTAAACTCTGTGAGGCCGTGCAGTCATCTCGTGCCTCATTCTCACGGATACGTACAACGGCGTTCTCATAGTGCAAAATCATATCCACCGGGGTCATTTCACCGTATAGGTGGAGGTGAACGCATGAGTTTAGACTTTCACTCCTCTGGTTGCTTTTCATGCCAAGCCAAAACCCCTCTATCAGATAAGCCGCGGCCCACAGTCTCCTCTTCTTATACATCCGTCTCAACCATGTTACTGTTTTTTTCCTACTGCCATCTTTTGGAAAACGCGTGCCATCTCTCCTCAAACGTGGCCGTGGACGTGCTGTAGTACAGAAGAGTTCAGAACTCCTTCAAGGACTTGTGACTGAGGTGAATCTTCATATTTTTTCTATATGCCACGTACATATACGGTGCCACACGTCTGGCAAGACTTGGCGAATTGCCTTGATCATCGCAGCGTCGGCATCCGTGTTAACACTCTTCGGCATCTTTTGACACATGGACCTCAAAAAAATCTGCAGCATCCACACATATGTCTCTTCGGTCTTGTCTGAAACTATGGCACAAGCAAAAACAGTGGTCTTCCGGTGATTTTTAAGACCAACAAAAGGTATGAATGGCATACCATACCGGTTCATCTTGTACGTGCTGTCAAATACAAGCGCGTCGCCGAAGTCCTCATAGTCATGACGAGACTGGGAGTCACACCAGAACATCCTATTCATATGTCCTTCCTTGTCTAGCTTGTACTCAAAAAAGAAGCTAGGATCCCTTTGTTTCCTACTGGCCATGATGCCTATGACTGTGGCAGCATCACCTTTTGAAAGCAGCTTCCTCTTCTCCCTGGCGCAAAGGTTGTATATTTCACGCCTGGTAAAACCAACACCGCCATACCATACATGTTTGCTGATGAAGGAATCCATCATGTCATGAATTCTAATCCCTGCAACTCCCATGGACAGTATCTCAGCTCTCTGGTACTCTTTGATTTTTCTGTGGGACCAAAGAAAAGGTACCTCGTCTGGTCTTGCCAAGATATGGCTATGCTTGTCCTCAAAACTATCAACATACCAAACCCCATGCTTTTGGTCAAGCTTCACGGTCAGGTGCGCTTCGCAGTGGCAGCGTGTCTCGGGTCTGAGCCTAAGGCTGTGTCCTTCCTCGGTTAGCAACCTGCTATCACGTTTTCCTTGTCTGGAACAAACAAACCGCCTATAACGCATATGATGTGACTCGGTTTTGTTATGCCTGACCTTATTCTTTCTAATGCTGAAACCATTATCTCCAGCATAGCTGTTGTAGAAATCATACGCAGCATAGTGAGACATAAAAGTCCTTTGTATTATCTGCATGAACATATCCCTCTTATCATCTGCACTGGCAGTATCTTGGACATTCTTTTTCCCCTCATCTTCTATCACCTACGCAATCATAATATAGCCATGAAAACAGTTTTCTATGGTATAACATTACTTCCATACAACATTGATTACATACATACCTCACTCATGATGACCGACGACTGCGATTCCCCAGAATCAGGTGTAGCTAATGATTCGTCATCAAGGCCTGTCTCCGTGTCAGATTCACCGTAATAGTCGTACGCATTATGACATTCGGAAATGAGCTGAAAATATAACACAAATACATAAGTACTTATCATATAATATTCCAGGATTAATTGAATTTGTATGCATGCCAACAAAAAATTCCACTTCCATACCTGACTAATGTAATCTTCATTCGAGATCTCCGAGTTGTTTTCCTCACCATCATCATGCTCATTGTTTTCCTGACCATCATCATGTTCATCCATCTATAAACTTTCAACACAAAAATATAATATTGTCGGATGCCACCAAAAAATTACAACATGATAATGCCACTCACATTAAGATCTTCCAATTCGTTCCCATTCTCCGACCTATCTCCACGATCTGAATTTTCATCATCTGACCAATATTCTATCCAGTCTTTCATCAGTTCTCCAAACTCCATGTCATACATCATATCAGTTAACTCATCGTCCGCCATTTCCTACAACAAATAATATGTATCATCACATGTGCAAACATTATCAATGCTGAAATATACAACACCTAGCGCACGATCACAATGTTAAATAAACTACCCCAACCGGAGAGTGCCCCAACCGAGGGCGTTCAGATCATGCACACAACCGACGCCAACGACCTCTGACCGCCCATGGATCCTCCCCCTCTCCACACCGGTCATCGGGGTTAAGGTACGTCAACCCTAGTAAGGAAGATGCCCACGGTCTAGTACGTGATCACTTTGGATCGCGAGAAGCAGCGCTACCCGTGATAACATGCACTGCCGGATTCCTAGCCCACGGCACCAGTCGTGATTACTTTGGATCGCCGGATACCTAGGTAAGCCGCCGCATCAAATAACGGAGCCGTCGTGCACACAACCGATGGCAACCGATGCTAGGTTAACCCTAGAAAGAAGAAACCCACTTTAGCCCGCGTGAGCACTGTGTATATCACGACGAGCAGCACTACCAGAACAAGATCTGCGATGGCCTGGACCGCCGGAAAGCTAGGTTACCTGCCCCGCTAGGTTCACCACTACGACGAAAACAACGACAGTTCGTTTGATGCTGTCGCGAGCGAGAAAAACGTGGGGAAACGGGATGCGGTACCTGTGAGCGCTGGAGGTTGACGACGGTGCCGCGCGCGCTCTCGGATGAGATCGCCGGCGATGAGATCACCGCCGGCGATATCCCTACAGAACCTCAACAGAATGATGGAGGACCTATGTGAATGATGGAGCTGCGTGATTGATGGATCGGCCATCGGCAGGTCGTACCTCGTCCTGGAGTCGTGTCATCCTTTTTTTGGATGTCACCGTATACATACCTATGGGTTATACGGGTTATACGGGGCTTGGATATGGGTAGCGGCGGGCCGGAGAAAACATAAATTGGGGGGGGGGTCAAGAATACCCCTAGGAAATTGAGTTAGGGGGGTGCATCGGAGCAAGGCTCGCAGAACCGATGTGTTGATAAAGTGATATAAGTGACAAATAGATGAAAAGTAGCAGAGCTCGTGCGGAATCGCATGCCTCCTAAATCATTTTCAGGCCCTGTATATATGGTCAGAATCACTCCTGTAGTGATTTGAACTAGCCCACAACATTTAGATCTTGTATCCGCACATAATTTGTATCCACAGAGCTCTGATTCTCAATCCGCGGCATGACACGAGATGGAATTTCAGCCGAAGATGGCTAGAGAAGTGAGTGATAAGACATCATGCATTACAGACATAAGCAAATATGTTATTGTGCATACATGTACATGCACCGAATCAGAGCTGCTCTGCTTTCAATATGCATATCTTGAAAGCCTACAAGATGGTCCTGAATGTCAGCAATTGCTCCAAATTCCGCGTCTTCTTTTTTCTCTTTATTTTTTGCTTGCAGGTTGAATCGGATTGATTGATATTGCATCAAAGGAGGCTTGTGTATCCGATGTGCCTGCTTGAACAGATATTGCATCAAAGCACCCTCACATCGCAGCTGTTAGTTAATTAATTAAACATAGAAGCAGAAGCACAGTTCTCGGCATAAAAGATATGCAACCGAACAATTTAGAAGCATTGAAAATGCATTCAGAAGACCGAATGATCTGTAACTCAACTGAGCTGCCCGCACCTAAGGCGTATGGACGCTGTATTGTATTGACACCGGCTTTGAAAGTCATGTAAAACGGCGTGCATCCTGCAGTGATGTGAGGCTGTTAGTGCGCGGCGAGCAATCTGGGCTTGGCGCACCAGTTAATGTTTCTTTCAAAAATGTGGATATCTGTATTACTCATGCTACTACTTAGTTTAGTTTGTGATGCTGTATTGTACATTCACAAGAGAAAATGCTACCACTATAGCATCTCATGAACTAAACTCATGTACAGTAGTATAGTTTCAGAAGAGAAATTAATGCTACCATTTCCTCGTGCACAACCAAACGGGGCGTATTGAAGTAGATTCGGTGGTGAAACGATGTTGTGTGGCATACACTTGTGTCCCATATGATTTCCACCATCTATTTTACTGGTCCTGACTCGCGATGTATCCAACTTATCTTCGTTTCTACGTACTGTTTTTCTTATCATCATCATAAGTTGTAACCTTCACCTAGCCATGTTTTCTCTGTTCAAGATCTACTGGTTCTGATTTATTTTTAACGAAATAAGTATTTGCAGATATAGTATCCTCACAAATATTTCTGGAACTCTATCTCATCAGATTGGTGAGCACCCTCTCCAGAATATGTTCCCACCTCTTCATAAGCAATTCATTCCTCAATTCCTTGTCCAGCTTCCTGCACATCAAACTGGAATGGATCTATCACTTTATTTCATTTGCACAAGATGCACTTTCACAAGTCACAAGTAACACCTGTTTTTTTACGCATAATATTTAATCAACATGCCTTTGAGACAACAGTCGTAAATCCAATCATAGGTCTGCTTCTATGCTTTCCCGGAAAGATTTTGCATCATAATTAAAGTTCATTGATGGTACTGATTAGTAGAGCTAATCCACGAGACTCGTTCAAGTCGAGGGTACTTTAGTATACAACTCTCCTCACAGCAATATTCGGCCAGGTAAACACATACTAATTTCATGGTTACAAATTTCACGAGTCATCAAGTACATTAACAATAGACCAGGTAAACACATTATGCATGCTCAAATTAATGCCTTTGGTGAATTCCGAGCGGCAGCTCTTGTTGAATGACATGAAGGAACAAATTTTTAGGATCTTTTAATGAAATAATAAACCAAAGATGAGAGTAAGCGGGTTCCAAAGTTCAACACTTGCAAGCAATACTTATAATCTATTCCTTATTATTTACCCAGATGAGAGCTAGTTGAGCTCACCCATAGTTCCATGCCGCCTTCACGCTCAGCGTGGTGCCGTTCTACCGTATAACAAAACCAGCGGTAAACCGCAGAAGGATCCCTCGGTGGCAGAATGCCATCATGAAGTTTCATAAATGTTGGCTCTTCCATCTTCAGTTTCTTTATTTGGGGTTCTTCTGTCAGTTTGGCACACTCATGTATCTTGTTGCTGACCTATTTGTACTGCTCTCACCTAAGCAGCACCAATCTCTTAACTATGTCCCCACCGAGGCGTCAAGACACACGTGCTTCCTAACACTTGATACAACCATAACAAAAAATCAGTCAGAGATAATAGAACATTGCATTTGCAAAATTTATGTATGTAGTTGAAGAGCTACCGTCTAAAATATCAAATTCAGGAAATGTCAGCCAGTGTTGGAATGTAAGTGCAAGCCTACAACTTACACTAGTAGAAAACAGGGCATTGGTTCGGCCCTCGTAATACCATTAATCCCGGTTCACTCACGAACTGGGACCAAAGGAGGCAACTGTCCCGGTTCGTGAGCCCAGGGGGCCGGCCGGGCCACGTGGGCCACTGGTCCCGGTTCGTCTGGACCTTTTGGTCCCGGTTCCACGCACGAACCGGGACCAATGCGCCTCGCCCCTGGCCCATGACCATTAGTCCCGGTTTGTGCCACAAACCGGGACTAAAGGGTTGGTCCTCGTTGCGGTCAGAGTTTAGTCCCACCTCGCCAACCGAAGGGCGCTCACACCGGTTTATAAGCCCGTCCCTCTCTGCCTTGTTGAGTTCCTCTCAAAATGAAAATAGATGCCCTTATACAGGGAATTTGACCAAATTCAGAGTGAATTTCTCTGAAATTCATAGAAATTTATTATGAATTTAGGTTAAATTCTCTCTATAGGCGCATCTATGCTCATTTTTTTATGTTGGGGTTGGCGATCTTTACAGACTTTTTGTGTGTTCAATATGCACCATTCAAAATCAGTCTCTGCTTTGAATGGTTCGTTTTGAACACACAAAATGTCTGGAGTTCAAATAAGTTCAAGAAAATGAAATCCCTTTGTAACAGATGAGTTTTCGTCCGAAACCCTGATACTTCGAAAGAGATTGTCCATTTTGTTCACGAAGTGCATCCACCTTTTGCCGGGACCCTCTCAACTTTTTAGCACATGCTATGAGGGTGAAATGATGATACCATGCCAACTTTCAACCTTTTCAAAGTTCATTTGTAGGGTTTTTCAATTTCAAGTTCATTTGAAATGCTTTTCAATTTTAGGGTCTAGTAAATGCATGAAAAATAACAAATGAAGTCAGAAAGGATTGAAAAATGATGATGTAGCTTTGAATGGTGCATTTTGAACACACAAAAAGTCAGGAGTTCAAATAAGTTTTTAAAATGAAATCCCTTTGTAACAGACGAGTTTCCGTCTGAAATCCTGATACTTTGAAAGAGATTGTCTGTTTTGTACACGAAGTGCATCCAGTTTTTGCCTAACCCTCTCAACTTTCTTGCACATGCTATGTGGATGAAATAATGATACCATGCCAACTTTCAACCTTTTCAGAGTTCATTTGAAATGCTTTTCAATTTTAGGGTCTTATAGCTCAAAATAATTA
>NC_057796.1:43210252-43211741 GCF_018294505.1 Triticum aestivum
GCACATGCTATGTGGATAAAATGATGATACCATGCCAACTTTCAACCTTTTCAGAGTTCATTTGAAATGTTTTTCAATTTTAGGGTCTTATAACTCAGAATAATTAGTAAATGCATGAAAAATAACAAATGAAGTCAGAAAGGATTGAAAAATGATGATGTGGCTTTGAATGGTGCATTTTGAACACACAAAAAGTCAGAAGTTCAAATAAGTTTTAAAAAATGAAATCCCTTTGTAAGAGACGAGTTTCCGTATGAAATCCTGATACTTTGAAAGAGATTGTCCGTTTTGTACACGAACTGCATCCAGTTTTTGCCGTAACCCTCTCAACTTTCTTGCACATGCTATGTGGATGAAATGATGATACCATGCCAACTTTCAACCTTTTCAGAGTTCATTTGAAATGCTTTTCAATTTCGGGGTCTTATAGCTCAAAATAATTAGTAAATGCATGAAAAACGGTGCATGAAAAATAACAAATAAAATAAATAAGTAATTAGAACAATAATAATATAAACTTTATTAAAATATATAAGTAGAAACAAAATAAAATAAACTTTAAAAAATCTATGAAACTAAAATTAACAAAGTATTTTCTGTTCAAAACATTATAAGAAACCTCTTGTATTATTGAAACTAAAATCATATAAAATTGATGCAACTAGAATTATCGAAGTATTTTCTGTTCAAAATCATTAAAAGCAAAAAAGAATTTTCATAAAGAACTTTTTTTGATAGAAACTTTAATAGCAAAAAGAATTATCATAAAGTAAAATAAATAAGTAATTAGAAACAAAATAAAATAACTAAATAAGTTTTGTGTTGTAAGTAGAAACAAAACAAAATAAATAAAGCAAAAAAGAAAACAAAAAAAGGCAAAAAAGGAAAAATATGCCACCTACTGGGCCACCACGGCCTGAATACGACTAGAAACCCATCGATGTGCCAGGATTCAGGCCCGCAGAAGGCCCAGTAAGCCCATCAGGCATAGGAGTGACAATTAGGCCCGTAAGCCTACAATGGAGAGGAGCTCGAGAGGGGTGCGGGAGTGTGGCTTATAAACCACTGCGCGGCCCTCTCAACTAGCGAGGTGGGACTAAACTTTCGACGCGGGCGCAGCAGCACAAGGCCTTTGGTCCCGGTTGGTGGCACCAACCGAGACTAAAGGGGTGCATTGGTATCGGTTCGTGGCCGCCGCTTCCCGCCCTTTGGGCTGCTGAAAAGAGGCCGTTAGTCCCGGTTGGTGGCACCAACCGGGACTAAAGGTGGCGTTGGTCCCGGTTGGTGCGACGAACCGGGACCAAAGCCTTTCCTATATAAGAAACACTTGGAGAAAATTCAGAATTTCATCGCCAGTTGCCCCCGACGACGCCGACCTCCTCGACGCCGCAAGGCTGCCCCGCCGCCGTCGCCGTCGCCCTTGCCCCCGAGCCCACGCCGAAGCCGTCCGCCGCCCCCGAGCCCACGCCGACGCCGTCCGCCTGCCACG
>NC_057796.1:43212410-43222691 GCF_018294505.1 Triticum aestivum
AGGTTGTTACTAGATATTGATTTTAGGTTAGTGCATTTTAGGTTAGTGTAGAAGAAAAAGTAAAATTAGTAAGTACTACTTGATTTTAGGTTAGCGCTTAGTAGTTGAACTAGTTGATTTAATAAAACTACTTTATTTTACTATATATAGAAGTAATTTATTTTTACTAAGTACTAATTTATTTTATTTTATTTATAGTAAGTGCTTAGTAGTTGAACTAGTTTATTTAATAAAACTACTTTATTTTACTATATGTTGAAATAGTTTGTTTTTAGTAAGTACTACTTTATTTTATTTATAATAAGTGCTTAGTACCTAGTTGAACCAGTTGATTTAATAAAACTACTTTATTTTACTATATATAGAAGTAGTTTATTTTTAGCAAGAAAATTAATAGAACTAGTTTATTTTTTTAGTTAAAGCAATTATTCCCGCATCGACGTCGACGATCCAATCCCGCATCCTCGTCGTCGACTCGGCGGAGGAGGCCGGCTTGATCAGAGGGGCCATGTCCGGGACTAGGCTCCGCCGGGCTGGTTTTGGGAGGTGCTACCTTCCGGGGGGCGTAGGTTGGTGAGGAGCCAGCCCGTCGTTGACCCGATCCTTGATTGGTGGCGGTCGCGTGGGCCAGTGACGGTGCCGAGGCTTCCGGACACCGCGGAGGTGGTACGTCACCGTGTCAGCGAGGAGGACCAGCACGTCCGTCGCTACATGCTTGCGTTGGAGGGCAGGTTCGACAATACCTGGCAGGTTCTTCAGGGATCTCACTGGAGCTATGATCCTGTGATGGTTCCTTCCCTTTGGGTGTCCACCGCCCGCGCTGATACCCGTCGGGCGCTACGGTTCTAGCTGTAGTGGTGATATGTATGATAGTATTCGAGGTGTATTAGTGATAATATTTGATGATGTACGGACGCATGGAGATGATGTAGTTTTGCTTATAATTGAATGCATCCTAATTTGAATACTACTTTATTTTGTGATTTGATTTTTCTTATTGAATGCTCAAATTGGAAAACTACTCCTACTTTGAATGCTAAAATTGGAGAGCACTATGCAAGGCGTATGCATATGATTAGTTGATAGCTTATAGGGTTTTTGTTTTCGCAGAAATCTAGGAGCCCCCTCCATCATCCCCGCCGTCGTCCCCGTCACCGACCCCCTCCGACCTCGAGGTGAGACCGGCCACGAACCAGTTTTAGAAAGATAACTAAACGATATTTCGGGTTGACTTTAAGTCTATTAAGTCTCCACCATATATGAGAGGACAAAGAATCCCGCCTGTTGTCGTGGGGGTCGCTTCTCCTTCATTCCCGTGTGCTAGACATTTTGGTCTAATGCACTCGGGGATGAAAGGAGGAGCGACCATCACCAACGGTCGAATGTATACACCACGTGAGCTGAGAGTTTTCAAGAAAAGACTCGACAAACCGATAGTCAACCCGTGATGAATAATAATGATCTAACTTAGGTTTTTTAGTACATATATTTAATTGTAGACGTTTAATATTTGAATTATGAACATAGGAAATGTCGTACTCGGACGACGAAAGTCTCCCGGGGGAGTGCAACTGGTGCCACGACGACCGAGGTCTGTGCGACAGGCCTCACCTCGACGAAGATCGGCGCTTCAGTATTAAGCTGGAGGAGACCTTCGATGTTGAAACGGTACGCAACGACGACAAGTGTTATTTTTTCGTAATTAAGCAAGACTTCAACTATTTCAACGTGTACTTTTCATATTTTACAATTCGACTAGCTTATCCCATGCCATGCAAGACGCTACGTCTTGGAGAGGATGGGTTTTGAAGACCATGAAAGTATGGAAACAAAGAAAATTCACCTAATGACCCATCATGATATAGATTTTGAAGTAAATCTGTATAATTCTGAGAGCGTAACCCATTTTGGTTGCAAAAATTAGGAAGCATTTTGCAAGATGTATGGTTTTGATGAGGGTATGCTTGTCACCATGGATCTTGGTGATCCTGACATCGAGCAAGACAATATGGACATTTGGGTCCTTGTTGATACGCCTCCAATTCTACCGCTATGTGAGTTTCTCAAACATAGTTATTAGCTAATTTATATTGTTCATTTCAAAATAGTTGACAGCTTATTTTCATTGACAGCTTATTTTGATTGTTCAAACAATGTGCAGAACATGGTAGACAGAACCTACTACACCGATGGCTCTGAGTTAACTTATAAGGAGAAAACTCATCTGGTCGGATTTTGTACTGATCTTGAAAATTACAATATCTATTGTAAAACTCCTCCACATTATGGTCAATACGTGCCACTAGTGCACGTGCTGAACTACGGTAACTACTATGGAGATACCCTGGTAAGATTTCTTACTATTACGACATCCGTGCATCTTTTGCATACTTCTAAAACTAGTACATCATTGCTAACTATGAAGTTATTACTATGTTTTTCAACACATAATCCCAGAGGATTGTGTGCCTCATTTGATGTATCAGAATGGTAGCCTTGATGTTTTGAACATAGAACCAGGTCATCCTACGAATCTCAACTGTCCATACCAGATTTCTAAAAGAAGTGGAGACATGAAAAATCAAAGAATGGAAAAAAGTATAGACAGTCGCAAGGAGGTTCTTGGAAGCAAAAGAAGCGCAAAAATTGGAGGCAGGATGATCACCATTCTCCATAATGGAGAGTCGGAGTCTATATTGTTTTATGCTATTTTACCTTAAAGAGGGTATTTAGGTCCTACCTAATACTGATGATCATGTGCTAAGAAAAATTAAGTAGGGTTGGTTCGATGACTATGAGGATGATGATCGTATGACTTGTTATTAATAACGAGTAGACGTTGTATGATGATGATTAGTAGAACTTGTTATTATGATGATGCATGATGCGGGCGTGAAGAGTTATTATATATCAGTGGGTGAAATGAACATGGATTGGAGTGAAGTGAAGGCACCAAGCATGTGGTGCATGTCGAAAGTAGTACTAATCCAAACTTGATCAAGTTAGGATAAATATTACTTTCGACATGCACCACATGTTGCCTTCACTTTGATCTAAGCCAGTTTAGGCATAGCAGTGGCGTTGGTAAATCAAGCACGGAAATAAGAGAGGACAGTTCTCTCTGTTAGCTAGCCTACACACCCTAAATTACCCCCTAAACCCTCCCCCTTTAAAAAAAACAAAAACCCCAGCCACTGAAATGCTGATGCGTGGATGCCTTTTGGTCCCGGTTGGTGTCACCAACCGGGACCAAAGGCCCTCCTACCGGGGCTGGCCGCAGCGACCACGTGGAGGCCCATCTGTCCCGGTTCGTGTAAGATCCGGGACTAAAGGACTAGGGCATTAGTAATGACCCTTTAGTCCCGGTTCAGCCCTTACCAACCGGGACAGATGACCCTTTTTCTACTAGTGTCAAGTAGGGGACGGCAGAGGCCGCCGCGTATGAGATGCGGTGGCAAAGAATGATGAGAAATGAAAGACGACGCAAACCTCGACGCCAACCACAAGCATAAACACCATTGCCGTCTTCGTGTCCTTAGGTAATGAGGCTGGCATGGGCTGTAACGAGCCCGCGGATTCCGCCCTACTCGAAACGCCAGCCCACGGTCTCCAAGCCGCCACGACACTGGCCGACATGCTCCACGAAACACCAGGAGACCCGAACATCATCACGAATCTCATAATGGTACTCCATAACCCACTGGAGCTCCAAGACAACATCAGTTAGTCAAGGTTGCGCCTGGCCGGCACCGATAATGTCCTTTTAGCCGCAACACACACACACCTCAGGACGATCGTTAGAGCTCGGTACCTCGGCCAGAGCCTGCACCAAGGGGTGAGTTTGAACACCTTCGTCAAGCAATTTCACAGGATTTTTTCTTGAGGAATAGATTTTTTTGACAAATTTTCTAAGTACTATTATACACTACTCCAATCACTTTAAAATAAAATTCATGTGGTTTTCTAACCCAGGCGCGCGAGAGAGTCAAGGAAGGACAAATAGTTTCAAGTTTTTTACAATGGGGGGTGTACGTATCATGTGTGTATTCATTTGTTCTTCGATCCCTGCTGTCTGTATTCATTCATTTGTATTCAAGTTTTTTACAAGGAAGGACAAATAGTCAAGGAAGGACAAATTCATGTGGTTTTCTAACCCAGGCCGCGCCGACTTCGTCGACAGGTGGGACTGGAACAAGAAGGGCAAGAAGCCATGCAGCTCCATCTGCTCCTCCTCGTCGTCGTCGGAGGGCAGCGGGAGCACCGGTCATGCCGACTCCGTCGAGAGGTGGGACTGGAACAAGAAGTGCAAAAAGGCATGCGGCTCCATCTCCTCCTCGTCGTCGTCGTCGTCATCGGAGGGCAGCGAGAGCACCGGCCGTGCCGACTTCGTCGACAGGTGGGACTCGGACAAGAAATACAACAAGCTCCGCTCCACCATGTCGTTGTCATACAGCGCTGGCAGCCCCGGACGCGCCGACTCCGTCGACCGCTGGGACAGCAAGAAGAAACTCGCGACCACGTGCAGCCCGTCCCCGCCCACAGGTCATCGCGGCCGCCATGACGGCAACAACAAGCGCCTGCCCAGCCCTAGCCGCGCGTCCTCGGCGGAGCGCTGGGACTTGCACAAGAAGCCCCGCCCGGAGGAGACGGAGAAGCTGCCTCGGAGTATGAAGACGCCGGCGCTAGCCACGACACCGCAGAAGGCCATGTTCGCTGGGCCCAACTTTCACGTCTCGCCGGATCCGAGCATGCTTCCCATGCCGCCCTTCTTTCTGCTGGCACGTTCGCGTGCGCTCTGTACAAGTCATTAAGTTCATTACAGCGATCTAGTTCCTTTCCTTTGTGATGAGGAGTAGTGCTGTAGTAGGATGTGGAATTCAATCCCATAACTTCTTGTAATCCCTTTTATTTCATTTCATTCATCTCGTGGTGAAATATATAGGAAGGATGTTTTAATTTTCATGAATCTGTTCATGGTCATTTTTCTGCAGCTTAATTTCATCAACTTTTATAATGTATACTGTAGCGTACGTTCAACTTGAAGTGCACCAGCTCAGTACAGTTTGCATGGATATATAGCAGAAGAGTAGGTTTCGGATTCCAGCTTTCTTCTCAAGGCTCGAAACATTACATCCATTATTTTGTTCGTAAATTTTGCTGTGTTTCAAACTTCTGTAGTAGAACCACATTATCTTACTATCATGTGATTATACAATCAGAATTAGTAAGCAAGGCAGTGCTTGTTCATGCGTTATTAGCTCATTACACATGGAGTTGCCAATTAATTCAGTTATGTCACAACCGAGAAGCGAGATGGAGAAACAGTTCTCGCAGAAATGAACTCGGGGAAGATACAAACACACCCATTTCCCGGAACGAGATCCTCTGACGTTGGCGATTCCAAGTAAGAGGGACGTCCTTGGCTTGGCACCGTCCATCAACCATCAGACGGCAGCTCTCTGGTTCGCTCAGATCAGCACCAAAATGAGCGGCCCATGCGGCCCACTACGAAGCGAGGGAGGCAGGCGAGGGGGAAAAGGGCGCGAGGAGGCAGAAAAAGGCGCGAAGAGTACGCAGACGGCGCCAGCCGACGAAAAAGAGATCGCCGGAGCCCGGAGGTGGACGCCCTGCTCTGCTCGTCAATATCACGTAAGTCCTAATACTCTGCTCCTCTCACGCCATCTTTCACATGAATAAAAACACTACAACTGATCGAACTTTCACCATCAGGTTGCTTTGGAACTCGATCAAGTTTCCGTTTTTCTCATGGAAGAATCAGCTTGTTGAACTTGATCAAACATCTTTTCTCTCATGGAGGAAGCAACCGAGATGGAAGAACATGCCATCACAGCTCACCAGGATTCCGATTCCAATAGGTAATTTCTGCACATATATAAGTCTGCACATATTCAGATTTACATAATTTCTCAATAGTTCAGTGATAGTTCTATTACATAATTTCTGCACATATACAAGTCTGCATATATTCAGATTTACATCATTTCTCAATAGTTTAAGTGTTACTATTACATAATTTCTGCACATATGCAAGTCTGGACATATTCAGATTTACCAAGTTTCTCGATAGTTCAGTGATACTTCTACAATCCCCTTACTTGTGGTGTTTTTACTTTGCAGAGTTGTATTGCCTAGTTTGTTACCTTATGTTGGCATGGAATCTAGAAGCTCAGATGAGGCTTGGTCATATTGGCTTAGCTACGGTGGGCAGAAAGGCTTTGAGGTTAGGAAAAGGTATACTAACAAAAGTTCAGCTGAAGGCAAGGTTACATCATGTAAATTTGTTTGTGCAAATGAGGGTCAGCGAGCACAAGACAAAAGGGATCATTTGACAAAGTACCCTCGAGCTGAAACTAGAACCAATTGTGAAGTGCACATGAAGCTTAAAATGGACCGGAAGAAGGAAAATCTCAAAGTGTCGGAGCTGGTTTTGGAACACAACAACACACTACACCTAGCAGAAACCTTACACTTAATGGTGTCATAAAGAAAAATTTCAGAGTTACAAGCTTTTGAAATTGCAACAGCAGATGATGCGGGAATTGGGCCAGAAGCCGCACATGAGTTGGCTAGTCGCCAAGTTGGTGGACCCCTCAATCTTAGTTATACCCTCCGTGATCACAAGAACCATTTGCGGACCAAGCGCCAACGAGAAATGGCATATGGCCAAGCGGGTAGCATGCTTAAGTATTTTCAAGACAAAATTGCTGAAAACCCATCACTCCAATATGCATTGCAAATGGACTGTGAAGAACAAATAGCGACCATATTCTGGGCTGATGCTAGAATGATCATGTACAATGCACATTTTGGTGATGTTGTTAGTTTTGACACTACTTTTGGAACAAACAAGGAGAGTAGGCCCTTTGGTGTCTTTGTCGGATTCAATCACTTTAGGGAAACTGTAGTTTTTGGTGCTGCCCTCATGTATGATGAAACATTTGCATCCTTTAAGTGGTTGTTTGAGGCTTTTCTAACGGCCCATAAAGGAAAGGGGCCAAGAACATTCTATACAGATCAAGATACTGCAATGGGAAATGCAGTTGAGGACGTGTTTAAAGAAGCACGACATGGTTTATGCACCTTCCACATTATATAAAATGCTGTCAAACATCTACATGAAGAGGATGATGAAGAGAAAAATGGGGAGAAGAAAAAAGAGAAGAAAAAAGGGAAGAAAAAACAGAAGAAGCAAGAGATGAATGAAAAGAAGGAAAAAGAAGAGAAGGAAAAGGAGGAGAATGAAGAAACAAGTATTCTATCAGATTTTAGCGCATGCATGTTTGAGTATGAAGACATGGCAGAATTTGAACAAAAATTTGACCTCATAAGGAAAAAGATGAGCAAGCAAACATGGCTGGATAAAGTTAAAGGAAAAATGGGCTGAATGTTATACGAAGGATGTCTTCACATTAGGAATGAGAAGTACACAATTAAGTGAGAGTTTGAATAATGACTTCAAAATCCATTTCAAATATGATTTTGATATCATCCGGTTCTTTAAGCATTTTGAAAGGGTGGTGCAAGGGAAAAAGGAACAATGAACTGAATTCAGAATTTGAATCAAGGAAAAAGTTGCCTAGAATATTTATGAAGAGACCACCACCTATGTTGGTGCAAGCTAGCAAGTTATATACACCTGATATTTTTGAAGCTTTTCAAGGTGAATATGAAATATCCTTGTCAGCTTGCACCAAGGCATTAGATGGTTGTAATGAATTTCTAGTAGGAGATTGTATCTTTGAGGAGGAGTATAAAGTTATAGATGATCCTTTGAAGCAAACAGTTGTGTGCGGCTGCCAGCAATTTGATAGAATTGGGATATTGTGTGGCCATGCTCTTAAAGTTCTCGATTTGATGAATATCAAGTCACTACCGCCACATTATGTGTTAAAGCGCTAGACAAAGGAAGCACGAAGTGGAACTGTACAAGACAAAGAAGGAAGAAATATCGTCTTAAATCCAAATATGGATGCCATGCTTAGCTACAAATATATGTCCCACAAATTTCATAATTTGGCGGATCGAGCAGCCTACTTTCCGGAATGTGTCATGTTGTTAGTAGACAACACACTTGACATCCTTGGTAAGCAAATTGAAGAAAAAATTAATACATGTGCAAGCACATTGGGGTATCCGTGTACAATTCCGACAAATGCTGGCCCATCAAATGACTTGTTGACTAATGCACGTCTAAAGAAAAAGGAGGTCCAAACAAAGAATTCAAAACGGGAAAAAGAGAGAGAGCAGAGCAACATCACAGTTGGGTGAAGAGGTATGTTGATAAACAATACAGTGCTTTCGGTGTTATCATTATATCCATTAATTCTCACAGCCTCCAATTTTCTTTCACAACAAGATGCAGGAGGTCGGGGAAGTGGCAGGTGGTGGTGGTGCACAAGTTGCAATTGATAGAGTTTATAGGGATAATGCAGAGGTGCATGAAGGTTACAAGACCAACCTTAGCTTCACTCAGTTGCTGATGGTATAATCTTGCCCATGTAGTTTAAAAATCTAGAATAATCCAACTAGAGATTGCAAAATCTTGCTCATACGGTATTCTTATTTATTTAATTTTCAGGGGCCAATTATAGATGGTCTTTTCACTGGGTCATGGTGAAGTACTGTTGTTTTTGGGCAAATGAATGAGAGGGCATTGGTGTGCAAGTTCAATTCTGGGCAACACTTGACATTGAGTTCAGTCCAAGTTCAGTTCTAGACAACATTTTGCCATTCGCTTCAGTCTAATTATGCACATGTACAAGTCGAACTTCTGTACAAGTAGAAATTAAAATGCTCAGTCTCTAGCCATATCTCCCAGAGATATGTTTTGGCATCTATTTTGCTCAATCTCAGTCACGTTTTATGATAATTGTACATTCAACAGCCAAATCAAGCATTAACTTGTTGGTCTTTGTAGTCCTGGAACCGCTCAACTCCACTCTCAAATGAAACATTCAGTCAAATCAAACTCAACAGCCAAACAAACCTTCAGCCAAACTATTCACTGAACTCCAATCTCAAATGACATTGCAAACTGAATTTAAATTCAGTCACACTATTCATTACACATTACTTTTGATTTACATCAATTACAATCTCAAATTGGCATTTGGCTTTGTCTCTGCTGCCATTGTTTCCTCTGCTGGTTATGTCCAACTAAAACTGAAGTAGCATGGAACTTCCAACAAAAGTCCAGAGCCTGAGTAGCCAATGGCGTTGGATTCATGGCCTAGAAAGATCGACGGCGCGAAGATGCTTGCTCCGGCGGGTCGCGGGGCAGTGGCTTGCTCCGCCCCCTCCACAGCTAGGCGCATCGCGGCCTGACGGAGACAGCGCGGGCTTCGTGACCTTGATAGATCGACAGCGGCGATGTAGCTTGCTCCGCGGCTCTGGGGCGTGGCTAGGAGGCGTCGCGCCCTGAAGGAGCAGCGGCTGCTCTTCCCCGCTGGCCAGCACCGCGCCTTGAAGGAGCGAGGCGACAGCGACCGGCCGAACAACTTTTTTTTCTGCAGTGACGCGCGAGCGAGGAGTTCTGGGCATAGTGGGCCGTATGGGCTGCTTGTTTTCGTGTCCATGCGAGTGAAAGTAGCGCTGGTAGCGAGTGTCGTTGGATATAGATCAACGGCGCTGGGTGTACGACGTCCCTCGGCAGTAGTTTCTTCCAAGTCAGAGGATCTCGTTCCCCATTTCCCCACGAAAAAGTTGAAGTTGAGCTTGTCTGTAGGTGAATCCAACGCAGCTATTCATTTTTTCCGACTGCAGCTGGAGACAGGCGGATGCTGTTGCTAACAATTAAGCTAACTGAAGCCAATGCAGTACATCAGCAACAAAGGGACATAGTCATAGGTAATGTGCAGTCACTACCAAGCACTCAAGATTCTTGCCCCTACACCAGCTCACCTCAGGCCTCCTCTAACTCTAGCATCCCAACAACGCTTACCGAAAAAGACTTTCGCCCCGCTTTATATATAAAGCAACGATCGACAGACATGATGCAAACCACCCGACTGCACTTCAAAATCCAACAAAATTTGAACCAAACGGATGCAAACGAAGAAATTGCATTCAGAAATGAGACAGATGATAGGTACTGTGTTATTTTTTTCACGAAAAACTGCAGGTAAGAGCATCTACAACCGGATCGCTCAAAACTATCCGCCGTGACTGTCCGATCATGAAATTGCTATTCAAAGGTCTCCCACCCCCGTCCAAACAGGGGCTATTTGGCACCCCCAAACCCAGCCCATATGTGGGGTGGAT
>NC_057796.1:43223025-43235052 GCF_018294505.1 Triticum aestivum
GAGACGCACGACCCACTTTGTCCCCACAAAAACCCCAACCGGACCGAAACCCTAGCTTACTCCCATCCTCTCTGCTCCCCTTTACGCTGCACTCCCGTATGCTCCCTTCCCCGTCCGTTCCCCTACCCACACTACCATGGCCAGCTTTGGCAGCCGATCTGGCAGTGAGGCGAACCCCATCAACTTGGGCACTTTGTTGGCTGAGGAATCGAGCGACACCCTGGACGACGTGGAGCTCGCCCTCCGCCCGTTGCGGTTGGATAGAGGGGGAAGCTCGATCTCCGCGCCATCCCCGGACACCCAACGGGGCAAGTCCATGCGTGATGCACCTCTCCATCATGGTCTGCACCAGCCTATCGCCCTCGGCACCCCTCCCCTCCCGTCCAGCTCCTGCCCCCGACCGGCGTTGGGTGCTCATGCTCGCACCACCGAGCTTGAAGGCATGTACTGCATGCAGCGATAAAACAGGACATGTAGAGGGTGACGGAGGTTGGTTCCTCCTGCTCTGGCTGTGGGTTCTACAGGTCTGCACCCGCCGACCCGGAGGACGAGTGCTACGGGATAGTAGCACCTCCCTATGTCACGCCGGGATGTGGAGATTCGAACTCAGAGTTGGTGTGGGGAAGAAGTAGACAGAGAGAGGAAAGAGAGGAGTAATGTTTTACAATAATCCTCCGTACCCTCTCATACACCTTTTTTAGACAAACCCTCTCACACACGCGACACATGCTTAAGTAGCTAACCGTGACAAGCCACATGGGCTGGGCTGAGATAGCCAGGACTAAACGCATGGGCCGTCGTGTTGCTCCGGGGAAAACTCTGATCCTTTGGTCGGGTGGTGGCGGCGCTTCGGTGTCTTAGCCTTCCTGAAGGCACCGCCTTGGAGCCCACGATGCGTCGTATGTAGCTTCTTCTCTTCGCGGTGGCTCTTGTAGTGCTAGGGGTGGTGTTGCTGTGCTCAGCGCCTATGTGCGTTGTACCAGGTTGTTGATGATCTTTGCTTTATATATAAAGCGGGGCGAAAGCCTTTTTCGGTAAACGCATGGGCCAAGTCCACGCCGTTGCATACCCCTTCTCTTAAGGAACAATTCACTGAAATCACTAATTGAGGAGTACTCATGGGAAAGATCACTCCCACCTTCCCAGGTTGCGACAAGTGGCGCACTACATGCGCGCCACTTGTTGCAACCTGGGAGTTTTCCCTTTTTTCGTAGATCCGTTTATTCAAAACGTTTTATCTCTCCCTGCAAAAAGAAACGTTTTATCTCTGAAACCATGCGTCCAAATATTGAACAGCTTTCACGGTTGGATTCCTCACGTCGAGATCTTCAAAACTAGATCCCATGTTGATAGGTTTTGACGAACTTTTTTTCATGAAAAAACTGGACAAAAAACCGAACCGGGAGCACGGGTTTTTCCCTTTCCGACAGAGGCACGCCCATTCCTCTCGTGAAATCACAACCATGCCTCTCGCGGAAGTAAAACCATGCCTCTCGTGGAAGAAAAAAAGAAGAGAAAACGCTTTTTTTTCGTTTCCGAGGAGGCACGGCCACGCCTCTTGCAAAAGCACAACCATGCCTCTCGCGGAAACAAAACTGTGCCTCTCGCGCGCGTTTTTTTCGTTTTCGAGAGGCACGGCCGTGCCTCTCGCGAAAGCGCAACCGTGACTCTCGCTGAAGCAAAACCATGCCTCTCGTGGAAGGAAAAAAACGTATTTTTTCCGTTTCTGAGAGGCACGGCCGTGACTCTCGCGAAAGCAAAACCGTGCCTCTCGTGGAAGCAAAATCGTGCCTCTCGCGGATGGAAAAAATAGAAAACACATTTTTTTCGTTTCCGAGAGGCACGGCCGTGACTCTCGCGAAAGCAAAACCGTGCCTCTCGTGAAAGCAAAACCGTGACTCTCGCAGAAGAAAAAGAAACACGTTTTTCGTGCAATTTTTTTATCCAAAAGATAAGAAGACCGGTGTAAAACTGGAACTAAAAAAAACTGAGAAAACTGTTCAAAAAGCCAAGAACGCGTGCGAAAAAGAAAAAAAGAAAATTCCAAGGCAGCGCCCAGAGCGCGACATGTGGTGGGTGGATGAGAGCACGCCAAGTGGTGCTGATTGTTGTGAAGCTCCCGAAGGAGCGCTCGTCAACTAGTTACTCCCACAATTCATACTCGATTGTTCATGATCACGCTGTTGTCGTTGCAGCTGTAGCGCCGGACCATACCCATGTAGCCATTCATAGAGGTACCACTGCATGTGATCTTTAGCTACGTGTGCGTGTACTTTATTGCCTAAGACGAAGGGTGCAAAACAATTTGCTTCCTAAATGTCAGCTTCAAAACTTTGACCAGAATTGCTACATACAGGCTCAATTCGGGGGTCGACCATGTCGTCACTTTTGCAGCGACTCAAACAATCCTTTTCTTGCCACTCAAATGGCCTTTATGCAGGGGCAAGGACATCATAAAGGAGGTGGTGATCATGTATCGGAACATGCATGACTGGGTTCATTTTTAAGATTGACTTCAATGATGCATTTGCTAGGCTGCATTAGGTCCAGTCAGGCATGTGCAAAAAAAAAAATAGATCCGTTTGGTTGACTGGGCTGCATCTAAATGCTGGCTCGCACGAATCTCAAAGCAGCTCTGCGCATGGCTCTGAGAGATAGGCCGAATCGGCCGTTTTTTGTGAGCCAAGCTCGCTCGAGCCATGCGTGGCGAGCGCCTGCAAGCATGGGGAAGCGTGGGAGACGACCGGACGTCTCATAACTCCCATCGCTCCTTCTCGTCACCACCCTGACAGTTCACACACATTCTCTTTCTTTCTCTCTCTCTCTCGCTCTCTCTCTCTCGCTCTCTCTCTCTCTCGCTCTCTCTCTCCCTCATCGCCCGTTCAGTTTCTCCGACGGTAGAGCCACCATCTCGCCGCGCCCCACCCACTCCAGTCATCGCTGGCAGCAATCACATCTAGGAGAGGTGGATTGCCGGCCTCTCCGCCGCCGGTCGGGATCACGCGGCCGCAATCCGTGCGCCCTTCCCTTTCTGCACCATGCCGCCACCCTGGGCTAATGCAGCACCGCCGCCGCTCGCTGCGGCTGCTTACTGCATGATACTAGGCAATGTATGTTTTTCTTGTAGTGGTGTACTCATTTATTTTTTAAGCACTGCTGCTCGTATTCATTTTTCACTTTGAATACAAAAAGATCTGTATTGAATTTGAAACAAAAAAAATAGGCATCACTAATCGGAAGCGGATAGAAAAAAAAAACAGTTTTGGTCCGGTCTGGCGCGTGGCCTCATTTCCGTGTTCCCCACTCATCCAATCCGAGTCCGACAGTATAGCTTACGGACTCGATCCGGGATGGGAACGAACGCACACATAGCGAGCTAGCTTACTATAAGTATGTGCCCCGAGGTATCTCATGGACTCATCAATTCATCTCCATCAAACAACCTATCGATCGATCGAGATCTCCCTCTCACGCGTGGTGGCTGATCCATCCACGAAGACCAATGGCAGCAGCAGCTCTTCTCCCGCCGCTGCTCCCGACGCCACCCAGGAGCGAGATGCTGCCGATCCTCCCGACGCCGCCTAGGAGCAAGATGCTGCCGCTGTTGCCGACGCCGCACGGTGTCATCCTCACCATGCTGGTGTCCGCCATGGCAGGCCGCGCTGACTTCGTCCAGAGGTGGGACTGGAACAAGAAGTGCAAGAAGCCATGCAGCTCCATCTCCTCGTCCTCGTCCTCGTCGTCGGAGGGCAGCGGGAGCACCGGTCGTGCCGACTCCGTCGAGAGGTGGGACTGGAACAAGAAGTGCAAGAAGCCATGCGGCTCCATCTGCTCCTCGTCGTCGTCGTCGTCGTCAGAGGGTAGCGAGAGCACCGGTCGCGCCGACTCCGGCGACAGGTGGGACTCGGACAAGAAATACAACAAGAAGCCCCGCACCGCCATGTCATCGTCGTCGTCATCGTCATACAGCGCCGGGAGCCCCGGGCGCGCCGACTCCGTCGAACGCTGGGACAGCAAGAAGAAACTCGCGACCTCGTGCAGCGCGTCTCTCCAGCCCACAGATCGCGGCCGCCATGACGGCAACGGCAAGCGCCTGCCTAGCCCTAGCCGCGCATCCTCGGCGGAGCGCTGGGACTTGCACAAGAAGCCCCGCCCGGAGCAGACGGAGAAGCTGCCTCAGACTTCAAAGACGCCGGCGCTAGCCACGACACCGCAGAAGGCCAAGTTCGCCGGGCCCAACTTTCACGCCTCGCCGGATCCGAGCATGCTCCCCATGCCGGCCTTCTTTCTGCTGGCACGTTCGCGTGCGCTCTGTACAAGTCATTAAGTCTATTACAGCGATCTAGTTCCTTTTCCTTTGTGATGAGGAGTAGTGCTGTGTAGTAGGATGTGGAATTCAATCCCATAACTTCTTGTAATCCCTTTTGTTTCATTCATCTCGTGGTGAAATATATAGGAAGGATGTTTTGATTTTCATGAATCTGTTCATGGTCATTTTTCTGCAGCTTAATTGCATCAACTTTTAATGTACTGTAGCGTTCAACTTGAAGTGCGCAGCTCATTACAGTTTGCAAGGATTTCGCCTGAACTCCTCTATTGCTTCCTTTCATCCACTCCAAAGGCTTCCAGCTTTCTTCCTTATTTTACTATCATCATGTGTTCTTGATGCAATCAGAACTACTCCCTCTGTCTCATTTTACAAGGCTTGCACGTGTATTTAGGTCATCAATTTAACTTATATAAAATAAATTATTTAACATAAAAATTATATCATTACCAAAAAAGGCTTTCGCCTCACTTTATATATAAAGCAATAACCACATCTTACAACCAATAGGACAACAACAGGAAACGGAAAATACTATTGACACGGATACAAAGCACTATGGAACAGCTAACAAGCTCCGAAGAACCCAAAAGTACTTCTGAGCCCACGACGGTTACAGATCATGACATGGACACGCCCGCGACAAGGGAGCTAATCGTCGCCGGAGGAGAGCCATGCTTCGTCACCTCCCAGGGCCACTCGGTTCACCATCCGAATATGCCGCCGAAGAGGGCATCCCCGCCCTCTCGTCCTGGATCGAAGGACGTCGACCCATCAGCAGGCAAAGCAGCTCACCCCCGAGCACGCTTGGACCGGTGAATCAGTTGCCGAGGAGAGAGCGACCACCCTGGCGACCTCACCTTTGAAAGAAACCCATACATCGCCACTGTCTCCGGCCAAGACCCAGAAGCCCGTCGCAGCTGTCGAGCATGAACCCTACTAAAGAAGCAGACCAACACCACGCCAAATCCCAGACCGCTGATCACCCAAGACGATGCCTTCAAGAAGTACATGACGCTGACGCGCCATCGCCGCCCCAATCCAGAGATTGTAGGCTTTCGCCCGAGACCAGGAGGCAGAGGGCATGGAGTAAGTCTCGATGTTGCCCACGAGAGGGACAATGGCACTACGAGTGTCGCCATCATCGTGCCCGGCATTGCCGGCCAAGGGTTTCCCCCGACCTAGTGCCCACACCCAGCGCCCCGCCACCGAACAGGACGCCCACATCTCGGCCGGTCAAGTAGGACAAGCCGCCGGTGAAAGCCTCCAACTTCAGATCAAGATCCATGGCCGCCACCGCCTCGCCGCCCAGCACGGCCAAGACCAGCGCACCGCAGCGCCAGCGCCACCCCCAGACGTGGGAGCAGCGCTCTCTCCGACCGTGGCCGCCACCACCAGCGACACCCGCAGCCCCGAGGGGACCAGATCGACCTCGTCGGACCTAGCCCCCACCACCACCTCTGCAAAGCCGCACCACCGCCTCCCAACACAGCTGCTTCAGAATCCGCGCGTCCCCGCTGCTGGAGAGCTCGCCGGATCCAGCTCCCCCATGGTCGGCTGACCCGCGCCGCCGGGATCCCGAGCAGGGGAGGGAGGAGAGAGGCCCCGCTGATAACCCACAAGTATAGGGCATCGCAACAGTTTTCGAGGGTAAAGTATTTCACCCAAATTTATAGATTCGACACAAGGGGAGCCAAAGAATATTTGAAGGTATTAGCACCTGAGTTGTCAATTCAACCACACCTGGAGATTAATTATCTGCAGGAAGTAATCAGTAGCACAGTAATATGATAGTTTTGATAGCACTAGTAGAAAAAGGGCCTATTGTCCCGGTTTGTAAGGGCCTTTTGTCCCGGTTTTTGAACCGGGACTAAAGGGTCGTTACTAATGCCCTAACCCTTTAGTCCCGGTTCTTACACGAACCGGGACAGATGGGCCTTCACGTGGCTGGTGTGGCAAGCCCAGGCAGGAGGGCCTTTGGTCCCGGTTGGTGGCACTAACCGGGACCAATAGGCATCCACGCGTCAGCATTTCAGGGGCTGGGTTTTTTTTTGAAGGGGGGGGGTGGGGGTTTTGGGGGGTTAATTAAGGTGTTTCATATATTGTGTTAGCTAGCTAATTAATAGAGAGAAGTATCCTCTCTTATCTCCGTACTTGGTCGACGCTACGTACTATATACGTATGGAGAGGACTAGACACACTAGCTAGTAATCAAATGAAGGAAACAGAAGATCGTCATGAACATATGCATACAGAGAGAAGTGATATCGACCACCTCTCCTTCTCCGAGAGATTGGTCGAACAACAAGTTCTCGTATATCGATCCGACACTACCGGCTACATATATACAATAATTATCTCTTACAATATAATCTCCTAATTAAATTGTAAGAACACAGGGTCCACATAGTATTCTCCGTTTTCAGCGATCACGTGGTCAAGGAAGAATGCCGCCAATTCCTCTTGAATTGCTCGCATACGATCTGGTGCTAGGAGTTCATCCCGCATCCGAAAGATCTAATTTGAAGAAGGGGGTCAATACATATATATATGAATAAATGAAACTCAACACAAATGATGGTAATAAAATAAAATTGTGAATATTATTGCTTACGCACTTCATATTGTTCATCAGAGTAGTCCCGCTCACAGGTCGTGTAGCGGATGGACTCGCAAACGTAGTATCCACAGTAATTATTCCCGGGTTCCTGCCACAACCACTTTACAAGAATTAGAGGTCAATCAAACTGATAAGCAAGCATGCTAAATGGTATTGATGAAACTAGCGCTTGAATCACTAGGAGATGCGCGGAACATGCTACTATAGTACTTACTTTCGGGTGTTTAAATTGCAGCTTCTTCGGCAGTCCCAGAGCTTTTTTGGTGAATTTTCTCCAAACCCTGCCAGACAAAGAAAATAATTACTCGATATCAGGAAATGAATAAAGTTGCTCATATGGTGGATAATGATCGATTTAACTTACTTCTCGAGCATTTGAGTCATGTCCGCATAGTCCTGGGGATCTTTTTGTCTCGAGTCTAAGACGGTTACTACTCCATGCTCAAGCTTAACCTCTAGGAGAATATAGTGAAAGCTGCGCACGCATGCATAAGTCATCAATTACATTACTATAACCTGGACTAATAAGGGAAACCGAATATGCACAAGACAGTAACACTCATTTGAAGTTGTAAGGAAAGAGTATTATATCTTTGTTTTCATTTATTACCAACGATCGTAGCAAGTTGGCCTCGGTATTTTTGGCATGATATTTAACCTCAGTTGCATCTTTGAGATTTGTGTTAATGAACCCAATATCACCGATTTGTCTTTTCTTCAATTCGGCGATCTTCAATCTGCATAATATAGTGAGGATAATTATAAATACATGCAATGAAAGAGCTGACCTATATAGAGAGACTTAATGACAGAAGTAGTACTACTTACAGATAGTAGCAAGTGATCGTTGATTTATCGAGGGCCTTTTGATTGAAAAACTGGAATTACTCCTCAAATGGAACATTCAACAGTTGAATTCCAACGAGGTCATGCTCCGGTTTAACTCTCAGCGTCAAAGTATTCCTCCCGCCAGACTCTCTGCAGGTTTTCATGTACCAATCATGTAATCTTCGCATCATCGTTGTTAGGGATCTTTCATCTTTGATGAGAGGCTTCCCGAAATGGTATTTGTGTTCGTCCACCTCCAAGATATCATAATGTACATCGCCGGGCAGGTAATCTCCAAGATTGCTATAACCGGGCACCATCCTCGGAACATTAGCGACGATGTCGCTAGACACCTTGAGCGGGGGGCACGATTGGTTCGCTTGTTCGCCGAGCTGGGCAATTTTTTTCCCAGCTCGTCGTTCTTTTAACCTTTGATCACTGACAGTACTTCCCGACCGCTCCGCTTAGGCAAATGTCTTTGCAATAATGCGCTCATAATTGCCTTTCGGCGGAGACTTTGGTGGTTTTGTCAGGGCAGCCAGAGTGCGCTTCGCTATCACCGGATCTACCTTCTCCTCTGGAGGTGGATGTTTATTTGCTTTCACCCCTTCCAAGAAGTTCGTCACTTTGGCTCGCACGATCTTCGTGGTTTCCTCCTCGGTCCTCTCATATGGTAACTTCTTTGGAGTCTTCAGAGAAGGACCGAATCTGTATTGCCTCCCGCCTCTGGCTGTACTGCTAGACACCGGCAGAGCAGACGGAGCAGCAGCGGCTGTCTTCTTTCCTTGCTTACGAGGTGGAGGAGAAGGACTACGACGCGCCAGAGCAGCCGGAGCGGCGGCGGGTCTCTTCCGCCCTTTCTGACAAGGCGGAGAAGGAGGAGGCTGGCTGCTCTGGCACGCCGGCGCAGGCGGAGAAGGAGGCGGAGTGCCGCCACGCGCCAGAGAAGGAGGCTGAGTGCCCTGATCACTCGCCGGAGGAGGAGGCGGAGTGCCCTTACTTGCTGGAGGCGTCCAGTTCAGAAGGTTGATGAGCTCCTTCCGCCATAGGCATGGAGTCTTCAGAGCAGAACCTAGCCGAGTCTCCCCTTCACCGGTAGGGTGGTGAAGCCGGAGGTCCTCAAATCCCTCCGTTTTTTCATCTACCATCACCCTAGCATATCCTTCTGGAATTGGCTGGCAGTGGTAGGTTGCGCCGGGTTCAGGAGGTAAAACAGAGCCAACAGCCGCCTTGACTTTGAATTTCTGCCATTGCGTCATAAGGTGGCAATGTTGAGACTCCGTGATAGCATCCACGAGGTAGCTAGCAGGAGCCGTCAAGACATGCTCCGGCTGAAGCAGCTCAGTGGAAGCCACGCTGCTTCTCCGCTGAGATGGCGGGGTAGCTTCGGGGGTAGTTTCGGCATGTCGATTGCCGTCTCGTTCCTCTAGCGCTTGAACCCTTTCGTGCAGCTTCTGAATTTGGGTCTGCTCCACTTTTTTCCTCCTCTCCTGGCTTTTGTAACCGCCTGCGTCCGGAAAACCAGCCTTCCACGGAACGGAGCCTGGCGTGCCTCGTGTCCGTCCAGGGTGCTCAGGATTCCCGAGGGCCATTGTGAGCTCATCGTTCTCTCTGTCTGGAACGAACATCCCTTCCTGCGCTGCATCGATATAGTGCTGAAGCCTCTTGACTGGTATTCTCAAAAGCTCGTCCGTCCAAACGCACCTCCCTGATACAGGGTCCAATTTTCCGCCAGCCCCGAAGAACCAAGTCCGGCAACGGTCTGGCCAGTTCATTGTCTGTGGTTCGATCCCTTTATCAAGAAGATCATTCTCAGCCTTGGCCCACTTAGGCCGGGCTTTGAGGTAGCCACCTGACCCCGTGCGATGTTGAAGCTTCTTCTTCGCAGCATTCTTCTTGTTTGTCGCTGACATCTTCTTACTCTTTTTCGATGTCTTGTGGCCACAAATGCGGGCCAGTGATCTCTGATCTTCTCATACCGGCTGATGAATTCTGGTGTCTCTTCTTTGTCGACAAACGTTTTCAGCTCATTCTTCCACCTCCTGAATAGGTCTGCCATCTTCTTTAGAGCATGAGACTTGATTAATTGCTCTTTAACTGGCTTCTCCGGATCCTGCTCTGGCGGTAGGGTGAAATTTGCCTTCAGCTCAGTTCAAAGATCATCTTTCTGCATATCATTGACATAAGACACCTCAGGGTCTTCCTTCTTAGGCTTATACCATTGGTGGATGCTGATCGGGATCTTGTCCCTAACAAGAACCCCGCTCTGAGCAGCAAATGCATCCTTTGTTCGGATGGGTTCAATGGGTTGGCCGTCGCGCGCGATTGCTGTGATCTCAAACCTTTCATCCGAGCGCAACTTTCTCTTCGGGTCTTGTCTCTTTACCAAAGTTGTGCTCGATCCGGAGGGCTAGAAAAAGAAGAAAGACGAGAGTTAATTAATATGTGTACATGCCAAAACAATGAATGCATCAATTAGCTAGTCAGCACAGGCTTAACTAATATATTTACCTGGCCGGACTCTATTCGGTCACCGGAGCCATCTTCACGGGCTCCTTGTTGCACCAGCATTGGGTCACCGAAGCCATCATAATCATGTCTTTCCTCCTCCACTATTCGATCACCGTAGCCTGCTTCTTCACCCTGTTCTTCCAGACCATCATTGTCGTTAAGATACGACAAGATATCACCTCCGGCTAAGATTATGTCCCCCAACACCTCTTCTGCTTGCTCGTCTCGTCCGTGCTCCATTGTTTCTGCAAATATTACAACATGGCAATTCTTACACAAACATGACAGCAGGTGGATATATTAGTGCAAACGTAGACCTAGCTTATTCCGGGTTTGGGGTGGCCTCGGCAACGCTTCAAGGGTAGGGGCGTGGCGGGAGGGGGTAGGAGACCGACATCATTTTTTTCTAGGGTTTGGGTGTCCTCGAGAGTTTTGGTCGAGCGAGAGGGCCGGGGGATGCTCCCGTGGTATAAGTTATCATGGTCGAGAGGGGGTATAAATATCGACCGTCCATCATGTCGAAGTTATCTGGGAGGGAGCTATATATATCGACAACGACGACATACATACATGGGAAAATAATGTTATCGGGGAGGGGGTATATCGACAACGACATACCCGATAAAAAATAAGAAGACGAAGAAGAAATAGAAAGAGGAGAAGAAGAAAGGAATAGAGGAGAAGATCGAAGAAAAAAACAAGAAAAAAAAGAGGAGAAGAAGAAAAAATAGATATTTCTATCTTTTCTTCTTCTCCTCTATTCCTTTCTTCTTCTCCTCTTCTTTTTCTTCCTTTTTCCTCTTCTTATTTATTTCTCCTCTTCTTCCTCTCCTCTTCTTCTCCTTTCTTCCTCTTCTTATTTTCGTTTTTCCTCTCCTTCTTTTTCTTCTTCTTCCTTTCCTAGCTAGATATATAAAACTTTTCTAAAAATGTAACTTTTGCATATATAAAACTTTTCCATGGATCATCATTTCTCATATATATCCATCTATAGCCACATACATATATAAATGGAAAAAAATGCTATGAACAAAAATACATATGTACTTGGTAAATATTCTATGAACATTGTTTCTCATATATACCAATGCATACATCCATGGATCATCATTGCTCATATATCCATAGTCATATATAAAAACTTTCTGTATATGAACAAAAAACTTTCTATGAACAAATGTTTTTTGACATATTTAGCACATTCTAAATTTTCCTAACTCTTTTACAACCACAAAAATTACTCCAACTTCATGACAGTACCCACACTCCATTTCACCAAAAACCTTCTGATCCATAGTTCAAAATTTTCAAATTTCATTCAAATGAAATTTGAACCAGATTCAAATTCCTTGCTAAAAACCTATTCTAAACCAGTCCAAAAATTCTGAAATTTTGCCATCACCTTTGTCTTGCATCAGTACCTCACCACAAAAAATATCATAAATTCTTCCTCTCCTCTTCTTCTTCTTTCTTCTTCTTCTTATTTTCCTTTTTCCTCTCATTCTTTTTCTTCTTCTTCCTTTCCTAGATAGATATATAAAACTTTTCTAAAAATGTAACTTTTGCATATATAAAACTTTTTCTTATTCCTTCTTCTTCCTTCTATTCCTTCTTCCTAAATATATAAAACTTTTCTAAAAATGAAACTAACCTAAAATGTACTAAATCAGAGAACATATATAGATAAAACTTTTCTAAAAATCTAACTTTTGCATATATATGTATTTTTAAAACATCATTA
>NC_057796.1:43235725-43263461 GCF_018294505.1 Triticum aestivum
GACGGCGACGGCGTGGGCTGCGGGCGACATCGGGGCAGCCTGGCGGCGTCGAGGGGTCGTTAGGGGCAATTGCGAGATGAAGATGAAAATTTTCACAAGTATTGGTTATATACCCAGAGCTTTCGTCCCGGTTCGTGGCACCAACCGGGACCAATGTCCTGTGCCTGCCAAAGCCGCGGTGCGGTGGGATGCTTAGTCCCACCTCGCTAGCCGAGGAGCGGCAGGACCTGTTTATAAGCCCTGCCCCGCCATCTCCATTGAACTCCTCTGAACTGCAGGCCTCTGGGCCTAATCTTGCACTGCTATGCCGTGGGCCTGCTGGGCCTTCTGCGGGCCTGAATCCTGGCCTATTGATGGGTTTCTAGTCGTATTCAGGCCGTGGTGGCCCAGTAGGTGGCATTTTTATTATTTTTTCCCCAGTTTTTTGTTTTCTTTTTTGCTTTATTTATTTTATTTTGTTTCTATTTACAACAAAATACTTATTTATTTTATTTTATTTTGTTTCTAATTACTTATTTATTTTATTCTCTGATAATTCTTTTTGCTAGTAAAGTTTCTATCAAAAATGTTCTTTATGAAAATTCTTTTTGCTTTTAATGATTTTGAACAGAAAATACTTCGATAATTTTAGTTGCATCAATTTTATATGATTTTAGTTTCAATAATACTAGAGGTTTCTTATAATGTTTTGAACAGAAAATACTTTGTTAATTTTAGGTTCATAAATTTTATTAAAGTTTATTTTATTTTGTTTCTACTTATATATTTTAATAAAGTTTATATTATTTTGTTTCTAATTACTTATTTATTTTATTTGTTATTTTTCATGCACCATTTTTCATGCATTTACTAATTATATTGAGCTATAAGACCCTAAAATTGAAAAGCATTTCAAATGAACTCTGAAAAGGTTGAAAGTTGGCATGGTATCATCATTTCATCCACATAGCATGTGCAAGAAAGTTGATAGGGTTACGGCAAAAACTAGATGCACTTCATGTACAAAACGGACAATGGTATCATACTCGTCTGTTACAAAGTTGGCATGGTATCATCATAATAGTTGCGGGAGAAAGTCTTCACTTTTTCTTCGCTTGTGTTATTTGCTTATTGCGCCGTAACCATGGATAATCTTCATCGTTTATCAGGATGCTTGGGTCAGCCTTGACTTTGAAGGGAGGAATTTCATGACCTTTTCATAATCTTCAGACATGTCTGTCTTGCCCTCCACTCCCATAATGTCCCTTTTTCCTGAAAGAACTATGTGGCGCTTTGGCTCATCGTATGATGTATTCGCTTCCTTATCTTTTCTTTTTCTCGGTCTGGTAGACATGTCCTTCACATAGATAACCTGTGCCACATCATTGGCTAGGACGAACGGTTCGTCAGTGTACCCAAGATTGTTCAGATCCACTGTTGTCATTCCGTACTGTGGGTCTACCTGTACCCCGCCTCCTGACAGATTGACCCATTTGCACTTAAACAAAGGGACCTTAAAATCATGTTCGTAGTCAAGTTCCCATATGTCCATTATGTAACCATAATATGTGTCCTTTCCCCTCTCGGTTGCTGCATCAAAGCGGACACCGCTGTTTTGGTTGGTGCTCTTTTGATCTTGGGCGATCGTGTAAAATGTATTCCCATTTATCTCGTATCCTTTGTAAGTCAATACAGTCGAAGATGGTCCCCTGGACAACGAGTACAACTCATCACAAACAGTGGTGTCACCTCTGAGACGTGTTTCCAACCAACTGATGAAAGTCCTGATGTGTTCACATGTAATCCAGTCGTCACACTGCTCCGGGTGTTTGGAGCGCAGACTGTTCTTGTATTCATCGACATACGGTGTCACCAAGGTAGAGTTCTGTAGAACTGTGTAGTGTGCTTGAGACCAAGAATGCTCGTCCCTGCATATTATTGAGTCCGCTCCTAGCGTGCCTTTTCCAGTCAGTCTCCCCTCATACCGTGATTTAGGGAGACCTATCTTCTTAAGGCCAGGAATGAAGTCAACACAAAACCCAATGACATCCTCTGTTTGATGGCCCATGAAGATGCTTCCTTCTGGCCTAGCGCGGTTACGGACATATTTCTTTAGGACTCCCATGAACCTCTCAAAGGGGAACATATTGTGTAGAAATACGGGCCCCAGAATGACAATCTCGTCGACTAGATGAACTAGGACGTGCGTCATGATATTGAAGAAGGATGGTGGGAACACCAGCTCGAAACTGATAAGACATTGCGCCACATCACTCCTTAGCCTTGGTATGATTTCTGGATCGATCACCTTCTGAGAGATTGCATTGAGGAATGCACATAGCTTCACAATGGCTAATCGGACATTTTTCGATAGAAGCCCCCTCAATGCAACCGAAAGCAGTTGCGTCATAATCACGTGGCAGTCATGAGACTTTAGGTTCTGGAACTTTTTCTCTGGGCATATTTATTATTCCCTTTATATTCGACGAGAAGCCAGTCGGGACCTTCATACTGAGCAGGCATTCAAAGAAGATTTCTTTCTCTTCTTTCGTAAGAGCGTAGCTGGCAGGACCTTCATACTGCTTCGGAGGCATGACGTCTTTTTCGTGCAAACGTTGCAGGTCCTCCCGTGCCTCAGGTGTATCTTTTGTCTTCCCATACACACCCAAGAAGCCTAGCAGGTTCACGCAAAGGTTCTTCGTCACGTGCATCACGTCGAATGAAGAGCGGACCTCTAGGTCTTTCCAGTAGGGTAGGTCCCAAAATATAGATTTCTTCTTCCACATGGGTGCGTGTCCCTCAGCGTCATTCGGAATAGCTAGTCCGCCGGGACCCTTTCCAAAGATTACGTGTAAATCATTGACCATTGCAAGTACGTGATCACCGGTACGCATGGCGGGCTTCTTCCGGTGATCTGCCTCGCCTTTGAAATGCTTTCCTTTCTTTCGACATTGATGGTTGGTCGGAAGAAATCGACGATGGCCCAGGTACACAATCTTCCTGCATTTGTCCAGGTATATACTTTCAGTGTCATCTAAACAGTGCGTGCATGCGTGGTATCCCTTGTTTGTCTGTCCTAAAAGGTTACTAAGAGCGGGCCAATTGTTGATGGTTACAAACAGGAACACGTGCAGGTTAAATTCCTCCTGTTTGTGCTCATCCCATGTACGTACACCGTTTCCATTCCACAGCTGTAAAAGTTCTTCAACTAATGGCCTTAGGTACACATCAATGTCGTTGCCGGGTTGCTTAGGGCCTTGGATGAGAACTGGCATCATAATGAACTTCCGCTTCATGCACATCCAAGGAGGAAGGTTATACATACATAGAGTCACGGGCCAGGTGCTGTGATTGCTGCTCTGCTCCCCGAAAGGATTAATGCCATCCGCGCTTAAACCAAACCATACGTTCCTTGGGCCAGCTGCAAACTCAGCCCGGTACTTTCTCTCGATTTTTCTCCACTGCGACCCGTCAGCGGGTGCTCTCAACTTCCCGTCTTTCTTACGGTCCTCACTGTGCCATCGCATCAACTTGGCATGCTGTTCGTTTCTGAACAGACGTTTCAACCGTGGTATTATAGGAGCATACCACATCACCTTCACAGGAACCCTCTTCCTGGGGGGCTCGCTGTCAACATCACCAGGGTCATCTCGTCTGATCTTATACCGCAATGCACCGCATACCGGGCATGCGTTCAGATCCTTGTACGCACCGCGGTAGAGGATGCAGTCATTAGGGCATGCATGTATCTTCTGCACCTCCAATCCTAGAGGGCATACGAACTTCTTTGCTGCGTATGTACTGTCGGGCAATTCGTTATCCTTTGGAAGCTTCTTCTTCAATATTTTCAATAGCTTCTCAAATCCTTTGTCAGGCACAGCATTCTCTGCCTTCAACTGCAGCAATTCCAGTACGGTACCGAGCTTTGTGTTGCCATCTTCGCAATTGGGGTACAACCCTTTTTTGTGATCCTCTAACATGCGATCGAACTTCAGCTTCTCCTTTTGACTTTCGCATTGCGTCCTTGCATCGACAATGACCCGGCGGAGATCATCATCATCGGGCACTGGTTCCTCTTGATCTTCAGCAGCTTCCCCCATTGCAGCATCATTGGGCACATCATCTGGTTCCTCTTGATCTTCAGCAGCTTCCCCCGTTGCAGCATCACCGTATTCAGGGGGCACATAGTTGTCATCATCCTCTTCTTCTTTGCCGTCTTCCATCATAACCCCTATTTCTCCGTGCCTCGTCCAAACATTATAGTGTGGCATGAAACGCTTGTAAAGCAGGTGGGTGTGAAGGATTTTCTGGGCAGAGTAAGACTTCGTATTCCCACATGTAGGGCATGGACAACACATAAAATCATGCTGCTTGTTTGCCTCAGCCACTTCGAGAAAATCATGCACGCCCTTAATGTACTCGGAGGTGTGTCTGTCACCGTACATCCATTACCGGTTCATCTGCCTGCATTAAATATAATTAAGTGTGTCAAAAACCATTACAAAACATCATGAATAGATAATTAAGTGACCAAATTAATAGAAGTTCATCATCACATTAAAACCAAAGTACATACATAGTTCTCATCTAACAACATATAGCTCTCCAGAGCATCTAATTAATTAAACCATGCATTGAAACTATGTAAAACATTTCAATGCGAAAACAAATGCGATCATAATCGCAACCAAGGTAACAATTGATCCAACGGCATAATGATACCAAGCCTCAATATGAATGGCATATTTTCTAATCTTTCTAATCTTCAAGCGCATTGCATCCATCTTGATCTTGTGATCATCGACGACATCCGCAACATGCAACTCCAATATCATCTTCTCCTCCTCAATTTTTTTTATTTTTCCCTTCAAGTACTTGTTTTCTTCTCCAACTAAATTTAACCTCTCGACAATAGGGTCGGTTGGAATTTCCGGTTCAACCACCTCCTAGATAAATAAAATCTATGTCACGTTGGTCGGCATAATTGTCATAAACAATAAATGAACCAAATAGTTATAAAAAGATAATATATACCACATCTGAATCATAGACAGGACGAGGGCTGACAGGGGCGGATACCAAAACCATCGCACTATGTAATAAGAAGGAATAATAAAAGTAACAAAATTAGACAAGTATCTATCTGAAATAAGAATTTTTCTTTCTTTCAGAAAGAAGATAAGAATTTTTCTTTCTTTCAGAATGAAGATAAGAACAAGAGGCTCACCACGGTGGTGCTGGCGACGAGATCGGCGCAGGCGATCGACGGCGGTGAAGACGGGGACGGGACGTGACGGACCGCTAAACCTAGACAAATCTCGGGGAAAATGGAGCTTGGAGGTCGAGTTTCGAGAGGAGAAAGATTAACTAGTGTGGCTCAGACATTTCATCGAACACCTCATGTGCATAGCAGGTGAGCTAGAGCACCCAAATGCCCTCCCCTCGACGGCCAAAAAAATAGAGCACTCTGGAGTGCTCTGCTGCGGCGATGGGGTATATATAGGCAGCTCATTTGTCCTGGTTCGTGGCTAGGACCGGTACTAAATCCGGGCCTTCTGTCCCGGTTCATGCCAAGAACCGGGACCAATGGTTGTGGGCCAGGAGCGAGGACCATTAGTCCTGGTTCGTGCCTCGAACCGGGACAAATGGTTCCATACGAACCGGGAACAATGCCCATGAGGCCCCGGCCGGCCCCCTGGGCTCACGAACCGGGACGAATGCCCCCATGGGTCCCGGTTCGTGACTGAACCGGGACTAATGGGCTTGCCATGCCCGAACGAAAACCCTGTTTTCTACTAGTCTAGTAGTGACAGCAGGAATGGTAACAGTAACAGTGATAGCAGTAATTTTGTAGCAAGTGTAAAAGTGAGGATAGCAGTAGTAACTTAGCAGAAACAATATAGGATAAATTCGTAGGCCTTGGATCGTTGACTTGTTGGATGATATTCATCATGTGACAATTATAGCCCAGGGCGATACGGCACTAGCTCAAGTTCATCGATATAATGTAGGCATGTATTCCGTAAATAGTCATATGTGCTTTATTAAAAAAACTTGCATGACATCTTTTGTCCTACCCTCCTGTGGCAGCGGGGTCCATATTGTAAACTAAGGGATATTAAGGCCTCCTTTTAATAGAGAACCGGAACAAAGCACTAACACATGGTAAATACATGAACTCCTCAAACTACGGTCATCACCGAGACTGGGCCCGGTTGTTGTCACTCCGAGTTTGTCGGATCATAACCGTAGTAGGTGACTATAACTTGCAAGATCTGATCTAAAACATGGATATAATGATGAATTCATAAACGGTTCAGATCAGAGTTCATGGCACCCGGGCCCAAAGTGACAAGCATTAAGCATAGCAAAGTCATAGCAACATCAATCTAAGAACATAGTGGATACTAGGGATCAAGCCCTAACAAAACTAACTCAATTACATGATGAATCTCATCCAACTCCTCACCGACCAGCGAGCCTACGAAGGAATTACTCACTCCCGGTGGGGAGCATCATTGAATTGGCAATGGAGATTGGTTGGTGATGACGAAGAACGAAGATCCCCCTCTCCGGAGCCCCAAACGGAATCCAGATCTACCCTCCCAAGGAAGAACAGGGCTTGGCGGCGGCTCCGTCTCATGGATCGTGATAATTCTTTCTCCCTAATTTTTTTCTGGAAATATGTGATTTTATAGTATCAGGGGGTCGTCAGCAGGGCCACCAGGTGGGTACAGCCCACCTGGGCGCGCCAGGAGAGGGGGGCATGCCCTGGTGGGTTGTGCCCACCCAGGTGCCCCTCTCCGGCAGGTCTTGGCTCCAGAAATTCTTATTATTGATATAAAAATCCTCGCAAAGATTCGTTCCATTCCGAGAACTTTTATTTCTGCACAAAAACAACACCATGGTAGTTCTGCTGAAAACAGCGTCACTCCGGGGTTAGTTTCATTCAAATCATGCAAATTAGAGTCCAAAACAAGAGGAAAAACGTGAGAAAAGGTAGATACGTTGGAGACATATCAACTCCCCCAAGCTTAAACATTTGCTTGTACTCAAGAAATTCAGTTGATAAACTGCAAGTGAGAAAGAAATTTTTTACAAACTCTTTTGCTCTTGTTTGCATAAATAAGCTTAAACAGCACCCAGGTTTTCAGCCAACATTATAACTAACCATATCGACAATAACTCTTAAATATTATAATGATTCATATCAATTACATAATCATCTAGCGAGCAATAATAAGATATCTCAAACAGCAACACGTTGTCAAAACAACCAGGATATAATATGACAATAGTTGTATCTTGCTAGCCCTTTCGGAGACCGCAAAACATAAATGCAGAGCACCTCCAGAGTTCAAGCAGCGTTTAAACATTGCAATTCATGGTAGAAAAGATCCAGTCATGATGCAACCAACATTAGCTACACACAATGCATAAATCATGACAGCTGTGCTCTACTCAGTTTCTGGCGCTGATTTTTAGAAGGTGGTGACACAGCATAAAAATAAATAGATAGTCCCTTCGCAGAGGGAAGCAGTGATTTGCAGAGGTGCCAGAGCTCAATTTTTAAAATAGAGATAAATGATATTTTGAGACATGCACCTTTCTCATTCACTTCACGACCATCAGTTATCAACATATTCCATGCTAAGCACGCTAGTGGCGGTTCCCAAGCGATAAAAGTAAATGTTTTGACTCCGTTGGGAGTTTTTGTTTGATTATTTCAGAGATGAACTCTTTTTCATGTTTGTAGTTTGATACTGGGCATCCCTATTACCGCCCATTTTCTCGTGCGATGGCGAGTGAATAAACACTCGACCTGAGAATAACCCACTTAGCACGGAAGATATCGACCACCTCATGTCGTTCCATAAACGATCCAGGCACACAAAAAGGATAATTTTTAGAAGTTTTTAGAGGTGGCATGCCATACCTGCCGTCCTAAGTAAATCATTATCCAATCCTAGGTACTTATGCATGGCATGAAAAACTATAATGGCTAATTGTCATTGCAAACATGTTTAATCTTAATGGGCTGAATCATGGGCACTAGGTTAAACATATTTACACAAACAGAACAAGTCGAGTTCATACCAGTTTCTCTTTGCCACGGCCAGTTTATCGAATATTGTCATTCTTGCCTTTCACTTGCACGACCGAACGATATGAAAATAATAATAGTGCAAGAGTGCCGTGGACTAAGCTGGAATCTGCAAACATTTTGTTCAACAGGAGAAGACAAGGTAAAATGGGCTCTTTATTAGTTCAACAGTTATTCATGTGAGAGCCACTCAACATTTTCATCGTGGTCTTCTCCTTGGTAAGACTCGAATAAAAAGAAAAGAAATTCAAAGAAACACACTGAAATATTTTTGGAGTTTTTGGCTTTCTTCGACAAGCAAAATAAAAAGCAAAAATGAGAAAAACTATTTACACGGGAAAGCTCCCAACAAGCAAAAGAAGAACAAGGAAATCTTTTTGGATTTTCTTTTTAATACTACTACTAAGCATGCATAGAAAGTAAATTACTACAACTAATTTTTTTGGTTTTTCTAAAGTTTTTCAAACACACAAGAAGAAAGCAAGAAAATAAATCTAAGCATGGATGATACAATGAAAAAGGGTGAGCACCGACAAATACAATGATATGCGTGAACATGAATATAATGTCGGTGAGAAACACGTACTCCCCCAAGCTTAGGCTTTTGGCCTAAGTTGGTAATCGATCAATAGCCTGGAGGGTAGTTGTCGGCGTGGTAGCTCACGGAGGCTCTCGGTGCATATGCCTCGGCCTGCCGTGCTGCCACCACTGCTGCGTTGTGAGCTCGGGCCTTGGTCTAAAGAACAAAATATCTTCCCTTGCTGTGATAATCAAAGAGAGCAGGTATAGGAAAATATGTGTCCACAACATGTGATTGGTTAAACAACAAATTATAAGCGAAGTTATCAGCCCTTCCCTTGAGAATCTTACGCTCTTTTAAGGCATCAAAATCTAAATATCGAGTGGGTAGGATAGGATCAAAGGGCAAAGGTGAAACACCCAGCCCTCGTGCTAGACGTGTGGCATAAATTCCACCATAGAACCAGCCACTGTTAGCGTTATGCTGAAGTCTACATGCAACAGTCACTCCAAGGTTATAATTCCTTTCACTAGTGAGAGCGGCATGGATGAGGCTCAAGTCTGGCGCACAAAGTATGCTACAGTCTTGCTTGCCTACTATACATTTCCCGTTAAATAATGCAAGGTACTGAATTGCGGGAAAGTGAATGCTCTTTATTCTTCCTTATCTCACTCCCCTACCTTCACCGTAACAAAGGCTAGTCAAGAAAGACTCAAACTCAGCCTTTGATGGCTCATCAAGCGAACCCCAAAATGGAAGTTTGCAATGGTAAGCAAAATTCTCCAGTGGGATAGTAAATGGTTCATCATAAAGCATAAAAGACACCCTAGACTCACGTGGAAAATATTTAAATCCTTTGACAAATGATCTAGTGAGGAGTTGGTGTTGTTCACACTTATCTGAAAGGTAGGGACCGAGGCCGGCATTGTGAACATATTGTTCAAATTCCTCCTTGATGCCCACACGCACCATATATTCATCGCAAGGCCATAAGCATGTTTTGGTGGCAGCATCTCGCGTTGAACTTTCACCCGGTTCAACATAAGACCGGCGAGCAGAACTGTCACTAGAAGATGCCGCCGAGGATCATCTCCTCGAAGAACTCCTTCCAAATAGGTTCATCATGTCCGCGCACAATTTTCTGAAAATAAAAAAAAATCGGGGTGGCAAAAATTTGTAAACAAAACTTCACAAAATTGATAGCAACTACTCATAGGGATACATAGAGGCCATAGCAAGCATTCAAACTACTTAGAACACTAAGAATTCAACATGCAAGCACATCTACAGCAGCACCAAGAGTAACTAATTATTCAAAGTATAAACCACAAAAACAAAAACTAATTAGACAAATGGTGGAGTCACATGCCAAGCAACAATCCCCCGAAATAGTTTCGGAAATGAAGCTTCGAGCAAAGAGACCGAAATCCGCAGGTTTGAGCTCATGAACACGAGAGAGAGAGAGAGCAATGGGGATTTTTTTCTGGAGGTGAGTGATGATGTGGGATAAAGAGATAAGTGAGGGGGGGCCACGTGGGGACCACAACCCACCAGGGCACACCTGGGGGTCCTGGCGCGCCCAGGTGGGTTGTGCCCACTTGGTGCACCTCCCTCTCTTATTATTTGCATGAAAAATTCTTAAATATTAAGAAAAAATCATATAAAATTTTCAGAGCATTCTGAGAACTTTTATTTTTGGGTCATTTTTTATTGCACGGGAAATTCAAAAAACAGACAAAACATGGCATTTTATTTTATTTAACTAATAAAAACAGAAACAAAAGGGTAAGGACAGAAGGTAGTGCTTACTAAATTCATCAACTTCATAGCGCTAAAAAATGATCCATTAATAAGGTTGATTAGGTCTTATTAACAACCACTTTCGATTAGCATGAAACAGAAGAACTTTCGTAAATCACTAAGTTACCTCAATGGGGATATGCATTTCCCCAACAATAAGCATTTCTTATTTCTTTTTGACAGTAGGTAGAGGTATTTGAAAACTTCCAATAGTGATTGCGGAGATTTTTCAATAACATTAATACCATTCACATGGAATTGTTTCTTCGGAAAGTGCACCGTATGCTCATTACCATTGATATGAAAACTGACCTTGCTTTTATTGCAATCAATAACAGCCCCTACAGTATTCAAGAAGGGTCTACCAAGGATAATCGACATGTTGTCATCCTCGGGCATCTCAAGTATAACAAAGTCAGTCAAAATAGTAACATTAGCAACAACAACGGGCACATCCTCACAGATACCGATAGGTATGGCAGTTGATTTGTTATGCAAAGATATTTCAGTAGGTGTGAGTTTATTCAAGTCAAGTTTTTTACATAAAGAGAAAGGCATAACACTAACACCAGCTCCTAAATCACACAAAGCGGTTTTCCATTAATTCTTTTTGATAGAGCAAGGTATAGTTGGTATTCTCGGATCTCCAAGTTTTTTAGGTACCCCATCTTTGAAAGTATAATTAGCAAGCATAGTGGAGATTTCAGCTTCCGGTATTTCTCTCTTATTTGTGATGATGTCTTTCATATACTTTGCATAAGGAGGCATTTTCAAGATATCAGTCAAGCAAGTACGCAAAAAGACTGGCCTTGGCATTTCAGCAAAGCGTTCAAATTCTTTATCATCTTTCTTTTTAGTTGACTTGGTGGAAAAGGCATAGGTTTTTAAACCCATGGTTCTCTTTATTTATCGTGTTTTCTAGCCACAAAGTCTCTTTTATCATACCTTTTATTCTTAGGTTGTGGGTTATCAAGATCAACAGGTTGTTCTATCTCAACATCATTATCTGGTTCTTTATCATTGTTTAGTTGAGAGTCTTCATGAACCTCATCATGAAGAAACTTTAGAAAGGAACTTGAGAGGGGAAGCTCAGCCCGGTATATAAACCGGTGCGAGCTCCCCTCGCTTGGCGAGGTGGGACTAAACTCCCAGCACCCCTGGGATGTGCCCGGCACGACGCTCGCTTGGGCCTAATTCGGGCGGGCCGTCACAATCCAGCCTCACCCGCGCACAGATTATTATCATACTTAAAACCGAGCTGCTTCAATGTGTTATATTTCACTTATTCAATGTGTATGAAAAATTCACTAACGTACGAAAAATTAATGTGTTATATTTCACTTATTCAATCAAGTATTTATTTTCTTTTTATATTTACAACAATTTAAAATCTAATCTACTTTTACTTTTTAGTTATTCTGACACTTTTAAAATTCAAAAAATGCAATATAATATGTTTCATCTTTATTGTAATATATCTTTTTTGTTTTCTATTTCAAAAAAAGGTATATCAAATATATTCTTTCTCTGTTATTTCTTCTTAGAGTTTTGAAATTCGAGTATATGTTTTGTCTTTTATTTCTTATTATAGTTATAAAAATCAAAATTCCATGAATGTATGTTGTCTTCTGTGTCACTTCTTAAATATAATTTTTCTTCTTTTTTCAAAATTCCTTTTGCTTGACTCTAGAAGAACAACGTCCTTCGGGGTCCCCCTCCGGCAGACCCGAATGATGGTGATTGCACATGTGCTATGTGGTGGACTGCATGAAATGACACCAAAGTTTGGCACCATGTGAGGATGCCTAATGGAGGCCCCCATGCAACATCTGAGCCATTTCAGACACCGAACGAACGTTGTGTCACGTCCGGGCAGCGTTTCGGGTTTTTTCGCTGGCAAAATCCTAGTAAATGCCTCGAATGTCGGAAATCCATGAGAATTGGCATGCATGATGTCCATGGTCAGCCCATTGTGTGAAAAAAATTTGGGGCCATTTTCTTGAGTCTAGAAAAGCAACGTCCTTCGGGCTCCCCCTCTGGCAGACCCGAATGATGGTGATTGCACATGTGCTATGTGGTGGCCTACATGAAATGACAACAAAGTTTGGCACCATGTGAGGATGCCCAATGTAGGCCCCCATGCATCATCTGAGCCGTTCCGGACACCGAACGAACGTTGCGTCATGTCCGGGTAGCGTTTCGGGTTTTTTTCGCCTGCAAAATCCTAGTAAATGCATCGAGTGTCGGAAATCGATGAGAATTGGCATGCATGATGTCCATGGTCATCCCATTGTGTGAAAAAAAATTGGGACCATTGGGTTGAATTGAAATAATTATTTGATTTCAAAATTGTCTAATATGAAAAAGAAAAGAAAAAAGTACATGAAACGAGTCCCTCGTCGCTCAAAGAGAGGAGCAGCTGGGATTTGTTACACAATTCCCAGACCGGAATCTACAAAAAAAACTCGAGCGTGGAAAGCCTATCCCTTTAATTTAGGAGCACGTACTGCCTCTCCTCAACCAGGAAGGCAAAGATCACGGACGTACTTTCCCTGGTGGTTACGACGACCTAGGAGATCCTCCTCCTCCTATATAGTCTCGGCATCGTCTTTCATGTCGTCTACGACGGATCCTACCGCCGAGTCGACGACAGCTGCGTCCCTAGCATCCGCCCAACTCCAGCAAGATCGTCGAGAACATCCAGATCGTCAGCGCGTGCTGGCCGCCGTAAACAAACTGCGTCCACGTTGCAACGCCGACAACTTCCATCTTCATCGATCGATCCAGTATGTTGGCAACCGTACTGCATTCATCATGCTTTTGTTTGTGCGTGTATTAGATTAGATAGGCCTATGAAACTAGATTTGTTTGTGCGTGTATTAGATTAGATAGGCCTATGACACTAGATTTGTTTGTGCGTGTATTAGATTAGATAGCCCTACGATTGCAAATTAGTTTCTGCATGTTGTTTGTTGTCTTTCACTTGTAGGTTGGATTAATGAATAAACAAGAATTTTTAATCAGTGTTAGTTATAACATAGTCACTTTAAGTTATAGCAATGCCCTAAGACATCCATGTTGCAACTATGAGACGCCCACTAATATTGTATGTGTTGCACGTTTGTCTGATGCATGTTCCAGTATGCATAATTTTGTTTTTTTTCGATTTACTGTTAATTAGGCACTGTCACCGATTCTTATATCTATTTGTACAGCACCATATGAAAATAAATGATTAAATAAATTATGTTAATTTTGATTCTGAAACTAATTGGTTAAATAAGTACTTGTTAAACTGTCATTTTATGTGCTGCACGTGTCAGTGCTGAATGTTTCAGTATGAATGAATTATGTTGTATAGTTTTCTATCTACAGTGGGATAGTGTATTCCATTATTATGTTTTATCCAACAATATGTTAGGAAAAAAGTTGATTAAATAATTTATGCTACTGTAACGAAGTTTATTTTTTTTAACAGGATGGATGAACTCAATGGAGAAATTGTTTGCGGCGTTGAAAAATGGTGCAAACTTCTTGCCGGTCTGTCTTCCGGTCAACGCGCCGCACTTGTCGAAACACCACTGCGTAGCATGCTTCAGGTACCTTCGTTGAAGATGCGTACACTGTTGATCCGGTATTTGGTTGAGATTTTTGATCCTAGCAAGGGCAGATTCATTGTACAAGACTTGGTTGGCGAAGTGTCTCTCGGTGCCGTGGATGTTGAGTGCATCTTGGCCTTGGAGAACCATGGACTGTCGGCAGAAGGTATTCTCAGTGAGGAAGGTGAGGATGTTAAAGATCGAGTGCCGCCTCAATTCCTGAGCAAGACCACAGGTAATGTAGTCATCGATGCTCTGATTGTGGACATCACAAAAAATAAATCTGCCGACGACAATTTCCTTCGAAGAGTTGTCCTCGTGTTGCTTAGAACATTTCTTGCTCCCATGTCGAGCAAGACTGTCCCAAAGCAATATTACGCATTGGTGGACGATGTCAAGCGTATATCCAAGATTAATTGGAATGCGTTCACCCTCCGGGTTCTGCTGGACTGCCTTCACAACGTGAGGAAAGGCAAACACCTCCGCCAATGGCCGAGAGGGAACTGAGCTCTCCTGCAGGTACACCTTTCATACTTGTACCATTGCAAAAAAATATGATTGCTAATTTACCTGCCGTATAGTACTAACTGTAATTTTTCATATTCATGCAGTACTTGTACTGAGAGAAGGTTCAGCCTCTGGAAGGTGAATGCGCGTTCAATCCTAGCTTGTCCATGGAACCTCTAATGAGGAATTGGACTGAAGCTGCAGCACCTAGGAGAGACAAGTTTGATTATGACCATGGCTGTGGCCGTGGTAACATCAAGGTAAATCATTACGTTGGGTACTTCTTAAATCTTTGATATAACATAATTAATTGTATTAATATTTTTATTGATCACATGTACTTGTATTTCACATGCAGATTGAAGACAACATAACCAAGGAGTATAGGGCGCAGGAGCGCAAAGTACCCGAACCAGAAAAGCCAAAAATGAAGCCCGTCGTTGGTGCGGCAAAGAAGTGCAAGTTAGCCTCAAACGCGGACGAGATGATGAAGCTCATCATGAAGCGGTGTATGGATTACATACACAGCCAAATGAAGGAAATACCGGATCAAGTAGCCGAGGTGACACACCCTTAATTCTATGTTTACAACATTTTTAAGTTGCAAAACCATGCCCACATTAATTAATATTTTTTATGTAATGCAGAGATTGTTAGAGAAGTTGAACCAAAATGGTGTGATGTACAAGTCAGCGGCTGCTGAGGCTTCCGGCAACAATGATGCAGACGAAGAAGTGTATTCCTTTGAGAATGGTCCGCCAGAAAAAAAAGAATTCATGTACAAGGATGACTCTGACGGTCTAGAGCCGGTGATTGATTTGACACAGCCTGACGAGCCTGTTGGAAACCAAAGAACAAAGATGATGAGGAAGTATGTTTTCATTTATTTGTCTTCACTTATCTCAATTATGCATCTTCATTTTCGTAAACTGAACCTATCACATTATTTCTTTGTAAACCAGAAAACACCTGCCAAGTTAAATGTTGACAAGACAACGGAGCCTACTGATGAGTGCGGCGCAACACCGGAGAACCCTTGGATCATAGGTAATTCTCCTCGAGCAGAATCGTCCGACATTGATATTTCTGCAAGTTCTATCGACAGGATGGTGGGTAAGAGCAAGGGGAAAAACTCTGCAGCAACCACAAAAGAAGAGGATGTTATATCCGGGAAGCGCCGACGGACTGTTCCCAAGAAATTGAATCCCCCTTTCCACTTGACAAGCCCAGCAAGCGAAACGCACGCGGTACTAAGCCATCCGACAATACTATCGCAACTAGAGGTACCGTTACTAGCTAACTTAGTGCTTAATTTACTACCATTTCATGTACTCACCATTCTTGACGTTCCTAATTTATCATGCAGCTCTGTTTAGTGACCATGACATGGAAGGCTCTGTTAAGGACGATTTGACGCCGGAACTCATTGATGCTGCTGTTATGTTTGTGGAGGCAGCTGCTCGGTCTGAGAAGAATATGACAAAAGAGTTTACTACAATGACCGTGGCACCTCTGTGACTGTGGAGAGTATACGACCGGTACTTGAGGATACATGGCTGGCGGATGACGTAAGATCTATTACCATGTCCTGCTATTTAAGTGCATAATCTAGGTATCACCTATGAACATAAAATGTTCTATTATTTTACGCAGATTAACGATGCTTATCAGGCACATTTGGCTCTGCGCGTTGGTCATGATCGGCACCTCTGTCCAGCCTGGAGGTCCAAATACCTTGTTGATCGTGCTAAGGCACGAGAGTACCCTAAACCGTCGAAATACAACATGGATAGTGCACTAAGCAGAGCTGGAGCAGTACGTAGGGTTCTGGATGAGTATACCGTCCGTGATAAGGTACGATATGTTCTTACTAGTTCATTAACACTCATTTTAACAAGCATTATTGCATCTGGTTACAAATGTGTTCCACATTTTAGTCGTTTATCCCGTTGAACGTCGGCAATACACACTGGATCACCGTGGTGATGCACAACCGCAAGAAAGAATTCCAAGTTTTTGATTCGCTCTATCCTCTCGAGTTCTCTCTCGACACTGTGAAAGCACTGGTACTCTCCCCAACATCGAGCATTATTCATATGAAATGTCATATGATTTATCACTACTACTTTATTTGAAATAGCGACTAGCAATAGCAATTGATATGGAAGAGGCAAACCGTATTACACCTGACAATATCCAGACGTCACTAAGTGGCCTATCAGAGCTCAGATGGACATGCCACAACAAGAGGACGGGTGAGTTATGGTTCATCATTTTCTACTTACGAAAGACATGTTCGTGTGCACGGTGACTAATGTTTGCATATATATTAGGAACTCTTGTGGCCTTTTTGTGATTGAAGTTATGGAGCATTGGGATGGGGAACGATGGACCGCCCATTTTACCCAGGTAATTTGTCCTCTCTGTTCGTACATTTGAACATTTGTCGTATAATACCAACTTCTATTCATTAGACCTTCTTCTAAAAATTGCAGGACACGGTTAATGCAAGGAGAAGGCGTCTCGTCGCCGAGTTGGTTCTCTCACCTACCAACACGCTCGAATGTGTGAAGAACAAAATTCGCAACATCGCAAAGAAACGCAAGGTGTGAAGACATCATACATGATTAAAGATTCTAGTTTAGTCGTTTGTTTTAAGTCCGGAAGCACGTTTCCCGGCATGGACTAGTTTGATTTTTGATCGTTCATGTAATAAGCACGATACCTTGGATTTTGTCTGGATTTTTGGTCGCTTACACATACATGTGTATGTGTAATGCAGTCAGACTATACGTTTCGTACCAATAAATTTTTGCTTCCCTTCATTTGTTCTACCTTAATGTTTTTTGCTGTTGTGTTCATTCTTTTCTTCCATGGAAGAGTACTTCATTTCCTTTTTACTTTTGCATACTTTTTTGATTTGATTTGGCATTATTCAACAATAAGAAAAAAAATCGACAAATACCTTTTTGTTTGCTTGTGAATCAACCTCGGCTGTCGTGCCATCCGGTGTGGGATCCCGCGCCCGAGACAACGACAGATCCGGTCCCCGCGTGGGCGACCCAGTCGACGAGCGCCAGTTGGCGCGGGGGGACGCGCCAGGTCCGGTCCCGCCCGACCGCTCGGTGGAGACAGCCCGCGTGTCAGACGCACACGGGCCACCCGTGGATCCTGCGGTGGGTGGAGTAGGCAGATCCGCCTGGGATCCCGTGCGCATGATTGCCGCTGGATCTCTCGGGGTCGGCGTCCGCAGGTGGATCTCCCTGGTGTCTTGCGCCAGACTCCCTTGGCGTTATGTGTTGCTTGAAATCATGTTGTACAGTTTTTTTGCTGCATTTTTGTTAGCGTTTTCCTTTTCTGCATCATGAAGATCAGGATCAGTAGCTCCATCAATCACATGATCAACTACTCTTTTGCCCCTTGATCAATAGGATTTAGAGCTCCGGTGGAAGCAAAAGAATTTCAGTGCTAAGTCGAGAACCCGCATTAGGATGCAGGTCAAACAAGGGCAAACTATTTCGAAAGTGATATAATTTATTAGTTAATATAACATACTTAGGCCTTACACAAATGAACTGGCCACAATGCAATTAGGACTTGAGCATTCAGTTCAACAATAAACCACAAAACATACTTAAAATTCATGACAAATCTCCTTCAGCTTCTTGATCTTATCAACGTACCCATGTTTCTGTTTGAGAAAATCTGCAATAATATACTCAAGTTTTTTCTTCTCTTGCTTCAGCTGGTCCCTCTCTCTCATCACTTGGTCTCTCTCTAGCACCACCCGGTCCCGGTCTTTCTTGGCCTTTACCCTCAGGACCTGATGTAGATTGGCACAAGCATGGTTTGCCATCTTATTCTTCTCCAGCTCCTCTTTGACATTGCTAAGTGACAATCTTGCATTGCCCAACTGCGTGAGAGCATCCTCCTTATCAGCCACCAGTTTAGCAAAGTCCATTTTGAAAAATCTCAGCTCTTCCTCCGTCCTCCTCTTTTCTCCAATTAACTTGCATTTTTCTTCAGCATTCTTAACATTCTGTCTCAACTTCTCGGCATACATGCTCCATAGTTCTCTGAGGCAGAACTTCGTAGCCACTGACCACTCCGAGTCTACCCATTCCACATAGTTACATTTCACTTCTTCCTACAGTATGAAAAAATATGGTCTCAGTCATATATGCACAAATGCACTACAATTACATGCAATGCACTACAAATATGGTCTCAATCATATAAACAAAAAATGTAGCATGCAATGATAAACATATATATATATAGGGAAAATCCATCCTACGACCCGGTGGTAGTTACCCCACATATCTCATATACTACCATAAAAAAGACAACATAAATACGGACTTTGTAAATGCACAAATTAATTGAAATTGTATGCAATTTTGGGCAGAACAATGGATTACCGCGAAGTAAATCGAGCACAAGCTAATGTAAACACATATTTACAGTACGGAACAACATACCTTCCGACCACAGGCAAGAAAAGGTCTGCCAGGGTCCAAGGAATCAAAACCAACTAGCTTGACGCAAGGTTCTTGATGCAGACAACGAGAAGACAGATCATGACTAATGCCACTCCATTCATAGCAAGGGATAGTCGTAGGAAGCTTAACGAAACAACAGAGATAATGCACAAATCAACGCCCTGCGTTAAATACCGGAAATGAAGAACCCTAACCCAAAGCCTAGCACTATCCGAAGATTATATAGTAGGAGCGTACCTGCAGGCTAGTCACGGATTCGCCATCCGAAGAAGAGCTCGACTCGTCACTCCACGAAACCATGGCGTAACGTGACCGGTGGCAAGACGTGGATCGGTGGCAGCGGCGGCGGCGGTCGCAGTGGATAGATAGAACTCGCGTGGAAATCGCGAGGGAAGAACCGCCCCGACCTGGTGGCCAGCGCGGCCCATTTAAACGGGTTGTAGTCAAAATAAAAATTGTTAAATGGGCTCGGCAACGGGAGCGGTCGTGTGTCGCGCCGTCTAACAGCATCCGTCGCCCCCCTCCACGTCATCGCGACAAGCGGCCCGAGTTACACTCAATCCATAAAATGGTGGGTTTTTCTTTTCTTTATGAGGGGAAAATGGTGGGTTTTTTGGTACGAAGTCTATACTCTAGACCCAAGTGAGCTGGTATCTTCTATATCTAAATGGTGGTGAACCAAAGGAGTGAAAAATATTAATTATTACCACACATAATTACATCTTCTATATCTAAACAACTATCCACCACTAACCTATTTCTCTTAACATGCAAGTTTGCCACCTCATCATTCAACATGCATGGAGAAAGGTCCACCACAACATGCAAACAAAAGATAACTAGAGTATCGTCTATGAATATATTGCAAAACATTCCCGCAACAACGTGTCAGGTATCGTCTAGTTTTCTAATATAATATAACTAGAGTGGACAACACAAAAGATGCCATCATTACAATGGATAAAATGCTATCCATTTTCCATGATTAAAGTCCCTAGTGACCGCCTCCTATTTAGTCCATATATGCTACAAGCGCTATCTCAAGGTCCTGGCCTCTTGCAAGAGTATATAACATGTATCATTGTATGCAGTAACACATTGTAAACACCTCACTATTAGATCACTGGATTCATCCGAACATAACTCTAGCAAGTGTTCTACTCTTCTTCGCCCACCACGCTTCTGCACATGATAACAGGAAAAGTAAATGAATGACAAGTTAAAAACAATTATAACCTACAATGCGTACAAAAACTTACTTCTTATTTAGTTTGCATTTCTTGCTGCGTTTAGTGTGCCCTAGCAATTTGCATGCGCCGCACCTGATTCTGATCTCGTCGTACGAAAGTGGCCTACCATTTTTCGACATAGGGCGGTTCTCTACCTTAGTTGCATCTTTCATTGATACTTTAATAGGATCTTAAACTTCAACTATGTTGCCTTCACCATCGTCAACATATTCAATTGCATAACTACTGACATCAGTCGTTTTCTTACTCAAATTTTCCTTTAGCTGATCATACTCATGGCTCTTAGCTATCACGGTCTTCAAACTCTCCTGTAACTGATCCCACAAAGTTGGGTGTTTGCATGCCGCATGCATAGCTTCTACATCCAACACACTGACCTGGCTATATTTCATTCTTTCAGCTGCTCCAGTCCATCCAAATTCCAACAGATCGCTTGTGCGCCTCGCGGGCAGTCCCAACCTTGCGTCTTTCGTGAACTGCACAAGAACTAAACACTTTGGTATTTCAGATATATTCAAGTACTTCAGTACATGGAATATGTGCTTGCAAGGTAGACCCTTTCGAATCATTCTTCTGCAGCTGCACCTTATAGTTTCTGCAGAATTTACTGGATTGTACTCCACCCAAAAACGGCTCTTCCGGTTATTCTTCCAGGCCACAATGTACTGTTGTGATCCGTCTCCAAGCTTTATTTCTACAATCTCCATGCCGCCAATTTTCCTAAGATCAGCTTGCAACATATAGAAGTTTGCTGGAGTGAAGACGTGAGAAGCAGCTATCTCAAGTTCCCTCGAGCTAGTAACTAGCACCGGTAAACTCTGTGAGGCCGTGCAGTCATCTCGTGCCTCATTCTCACGGATACGTACAACGGCGTTCTCATAGTGCAAAATCATATCCACCGGGGTCATTTCACCGTATAGGTGGAGGTGAACGCATGAGTTTAGACTTTCACTCCTCTGGTTGCTTTTCATGCCAAGCCAAAACCCCTCTATCAGATAAGCCGCGGCCCATGGTCTCCTCTTCTTATACATCCGTCTCAACCATGTTACTGTTTTTTTCCGACTGCCATCTTTTGGAAAACGCGTGCCATCTCTCCTCAAACGTGGCCGTGGACGTGCTGTAGTACAGAAGAGTTCAGAAATCCTTCAAGGACTTGTGACTGAGGTGAATCTTCATATATTTTTTCTATATGCCACGTACATATACGGTGCCACACGTCTGGCAAGACTTGGCGAATTGCCTTGATCATCGTAGCGTCGGCATCCGTGTTAACACTCTTCGGCATCTTTTGACACATGGACCTCAAAAAGTCTGCAGCATCCACACATATGTCTCTTCGGTCTTGTCTGAAACCATGGCACAACCAAAAACAGTGGTCTTCCGGTGATTTTTAAGACCAACAAAAGGTATGAATGGCCTACCATACCGGTTCATCTTGTACATGCTGTCAAATACAAGCACGTCGCCGAAGTCCTCATAATCATGACGAGACTAGGAGTCACACCAGAACATCCTATTCATATGTCCTTCCTTGTCTAGCTTGTACTCAAAAAAGAAGCTAGGATCCCTTTGTTTCCTACTGGCCATGATGCCTATGACTGTGGCGGCATCACCTTTTGAAAGCAGCTTCCTCTTCTCCCTGGCGCAAAGGTTGTATATTTCACGCCTGGTAAAACCAACACCGCCATACCATACATGTTTGCTGATGAAGGAATCCATCATGTCGTGAATTCTAATCCCTGCAACTCCCATGGACAGTATCTCAGCTCTCTGGTACTCTTTGATTTTTCTGTGGGACCAAAGAAAAGGTACCTTGTCCGGTCTTGCCAAGATATGGCTATGCTTGTCCTCAAAACTATCAACATACCAAACCCCACGCTTTTGGTCAAGCTTCACGGTCAGGTGTGCTTCGCAGTGGCAGCGTTTCTCGGGTCTGAGCCTACAGCTGTGTCCTTCCTCGGTTAGCAACCTGCTGCCACGTTTTCCTTGTCTGGAACAAACAAACCGCCTATAACGCATATGATGTTACTCGGTTTTGTTATGCCTGACCCTATTCTTTCTAATACTGAAACCATTATCTCCAGCATAGCTGTTGTAGAAATCATACGCAGCATAGTGAGACATAAAAGTCATCTGTATTATCTGCATGAACATATCCCTCTTATCATCTGCACTGGCAGTATCTTGGACATTCTTTTTTCCCTCATCTTCTGTCACCTACACAATCATAACATAGCCATGAAAACAGTTTTCTATGGTATAACATTACTTCCATACAACATTGATTACATACATACCTCACTCATGATGACCGACGACTGCGATTCCCCAGAATCAGGTGTAGCTAATGATTCGTCATCAGGGCCTGTCTCCGCGTCGGATTCACCGTAATAGTCGTACGCATTATGACATTCGGAAATGAGCTGAAAATATAACACAAATACATAAGTACTTATCATATAATATTCCAGGATCAATTCAATTTGCATGCATGCCAACAAAAAATTCCACTTCCATACCTGACTAATGTAATCTTCATTCGAGATCTCCGAGTTGTTTTCCTCCCCATCATCATGCTCATTGTTTTCCTGACCATCATCATGTTCATCCATCTATAAACTTTCAACACAAAAATATAATATTGTCGGATGCCACCAAAAAATTACAACATGATAATGCCACTCACATTAAGATCTTCCAATTCGTTCCCATTCTCTGACCTATCTCCACGACCTGAATTTTCATCATCTGACCAATATTCTATCCAGTCTTTCATCAGTTCTCCAAACTCCATGTCATACATCATATCAGTTAACTCATCGTCCGCCATTTCCTACAACAAATAATATGTATCATCACATGTGCAAACATTATCAATGCTGACATATACAACACCTAGCGCACGATCACGATGTTAAATAAACTACCCCAACCGGAGAGTGCCCCAACCGAGGGCGTTCAGATCGTGCACACAACCGACGCCAGCGACCTATGACCGCCCATGGATCCTCCCCCTCTCCACACCGGTCATCGGCGTTAAGGTACGTCAACCCTAGTAAGGAAGATGCCCACGATCCAGTACGTGATCACTTTGGATCGCGAGAAGCAGCGCTACCCGTGATAACATGCGCTGCCGGATTCCTAGCCCACGGCACCAGTCGTGATTACTTTGGATCGCCGGATACCTAGGTAAGCCGCCGCATCAAATAACGGAGCCGTCGTGCACACAACCGACGGCAACCGACGCTAGGTTAACCCTAGAAAGAAGAAACCCACTTTAGCCCGCGTGAGCACTGTGTATATCACGACGAGCAGCACTACCAGAACAAGATCTGCGATGGCCTGGACCGCCGGAAAGCTAGGTTACCCGCCCCGCTAGGTTCACCACTACGACGAAAACAACGGCAGTTCGTTTGATGCTGTCGTGAGCGAGAAAAACGTGGGGAAATGGGATGCGGTACCTACGAGCGCTGGAGGTTGACGACGGTGCCGCGCGCGCTCTCGGACGAGATCGCCGGCGATGAGATCGCCGCCGCCGATATCCCTACAAAACCTCAACAGAATGATGGAGGACCTATGTGAATGATGGAGCTGCGTGATTGATTGAGCTGCGTGATTGATGGATCAGCCGTCGGCAGGTCGTACCTCGTCGTGGAGTCGTGTCATCCTTTTTTTGGATGTCACTGTATACATACCTATGGGTTATACGGGTTATACGGGGCTTGGATATGGGCAGCGGCGGGCCGGAGAAAAAATAGATGGGGGTGTCAAGAATACCCCTAGGAAATTGAGTTAGGGGGGGGGGTGCACCGGAGCAAGGCTCGCAGAACCGATGTGTTGATAAAGTGATATAAGTGACAAACAGATGAAAAGTAGCAGAGCTCGTGCGGAATCGCATGCCTCCTAAACCATTTTCATGCCCTGTATATATGGTCAGAATCATTCATGTAGTGATTTGAACTAGTCCACAACATTTAGATCTTGTATCCGCACATAATTTGTATCCACAGAGCTCTGATTCTCAATCCGCGGCATGACACGAGATGGAATTTCAGCCGAAGATGGCTAGAGAAGTGAGTGATAAGACATCATGCATTACAGACATAAGCAAAAATGTTATTGTGCATACATGTACATGCACCGAATCAGAGCTGCTCTGCTTTCAATATGCATATCTTGAAAGCCTGCAAGCTGGTCCTGAATGTCAGCAATTGCTCCAAATTCCGCGTCTTCTTTTTTCTCTTTATTTTTTGCTTGCAGGTTGAATCGGATTGATTGATATTGCATCAAAGGAGGCTTGTGTATCCGATGTGCCTGCTTGAACAGATATTGCATCAAAGCACCCTCACATCGCAGCTGTTAGTTAATTAATTAAACATAGAAGCAGAAGCACAGTTCTCGGCATAAAAGATATGCAACCGAACAATTTAGAAGCATTGAAAATGCATTCAGAAGACCGAATGATCTGTAACTCAGCTGAGCTGCCCGCACCTAAGGCGTATGGACGCTGTATTGTATTGACACCGGCTCTGAAAGTCATGTAAAACGGCGTGCATCCTGCAGTGATGTGAGGCTGTTAGTGCGCGGCGAGCAATCTGGGCTTGGCGCACCAGTTAATGTTTCTTTCAAAAATGTGGATATCTGTATTACTCATGCTACTACTTAGTTTAGTTTGTGATGCTGTATTGTACATTCACAAGAGAAAATGCTACCACTATAGCATCTCATGAGCTAAACTCATGTACAGTAGTATAGTTTCAGAAGAGAAATTAATGCTACCATTTCCTCGTGCACAACCAAATGGGGCGTATTGAAGTAGATTCGGTGGTGAAACGATGTTGTGTGGCATACACTTGTGTCCCATATGATTTCCACCATCTATTTTACTGGTCCTGACTCGCGATGTATCCAACTTATCTTCGTTTCTACGTACTGTTTTTCTTATCATCATCATAAGTTGTAACCTTCACCTAGCCATGTTTTCTCTGTTCAAGATCTACTGGTTCTGATTTATTTTTAACGAAATAAGTATTTGCAGATATAGTATCCTCACAAATATTTCTGGAACTCTATATCTCATCAGATTGGTGAGCACCCTCTCCAGAATATGGGCCCACCTCTTCATAAGCATTTCATTCCTCAATTCCTTGTCCAGCTTCCTGCACATCAAACTGGAATGGATCTATCACTTTATTTCATTTGCACAAGATGCACTTTCACAAGTCACAAGTAACACCTGTTTTTTTACGCATAATATTTAATCAACATGCCTTTGAGACAACAGTCGTAAATCCAATCATAGGTCTGCTTCTATGCTTTCCCGGAAAGATTTTGCATCATAATTAAAGTTCATTGACGGTACTGATTAGTAGAGCTAATCCACGAGACTCGTTCAAGTCGAGGGTACTTTAGTATACAACTCTCCTCACAGCAATATTCGGCCAGGTAAACACATACTAATTTCATGGTTACAAATTTCACGAGTCATCAAGTACATTAACAATAGACCAGGTAAACACATTATGCATGCTCAAATTAACGCCTTTGGTGAATTCCGAGCGGCAGCTCTTGTTGAATGACATGAAGGAACAAATTTTTAGGATCTTTTAGTGAAATGATAAACCAAAGATGAGAGTAAGCGGGTTCCAAAGTTCAACACTTGCAAGCAATACTTATAATCTATTCCTTATTATTTACCCAGATGAGAGCTAGTTGAGCTCACCCATAGTTCCATGCCGCCTTCACGCTCAGCGTGGTCCCGTTCTACCGTATAACAAAACCAGCGGTAAACCGCAGAAGGATCCCTCGGTGGCAGAATGCCATCATGAAGTTTCATAAATGTTGGTTCTTCCATCTTCAGTTTCTTTATTTGGGGTTCTTCAGTCAGTTTGGCACACTCATGTATCTTGTTGCTGACCTATTTGTACTGCTCTCACCTAAGCAGCACCAATCTCTTAACTATGTCCCCACCGAGGCGTCAAGACACACGTGCTTCCTAACACTTGATACAACCATAACAAAAAATCAGTCAGAGATAATAGAACATTGCATTTGCAAAATTTATGTATGTAGTTGAAGAGCTACCGTCTAAAATATCAAATTCAGGGAATGTCAGCCAGTGTTGGAATGTAAGTGCAAGCCTACAACTCACACTAGTAGAAAACAGGGCATTGGTTCGGCCTTCGTAATACCATTAATCCTGGTTCGCTCACGAACCGGGACCAAAGGAGGCAACTGTCCCAGTTCATGAGCCCAGGGGGCCGGCCGGGCCACGTGGGCCACTGGTCCCGGTTCGTCTGGACCTTTTGGTCCCGGTTCCACGCACGAATCGGGACCAATGCGCCTCGCCCCTGGCCCATGACCATTAGTCCCGGTTTGTGCCACAAACCGGGACTAAAGGGTTGGTCCTCGTTGCGGTCAGAGTTTAGTCCCACCTCGCCAACCGAAGGGCGCTCACACCGGTTTATAAGCCCGTCCCTCTCTGCCTTGTTGAGTTCCTCTCAAAATGAAAATAGATGCCCTTATACAGGGAATTTGACCAAATTCAGAGTGAATTACTCTGAAATTCATAGAAATTTATTATGAATTTAGGTTGAATTCTCTTTATAGGCGCATCTATGCTCATTTTTTTATGTTGGGGTTGGCGATCTTTACAGACTTTTTGTGTGTTGAATATGCACCATTCAAAATCAGACTCTGCTTTGAATGGTTCGTTTTGAACACACAAAATGTTTGGAGTTCAAATAAGTTCAAGAAAATGAAATCCCTTTGTAACAGATGAGTTTTCGTCCGAAACCCTGATACTTTGAAAGAGATTGTCCATTTTGTTCACGAAGTGCATCCACCTTTTGCCAGGACCCTCTCAACTTTTTAGCACATGCTATGAGGGTGAAATGATGATACCATGCCAACTTTCAACCTTTTCAGAGTTCATTTGTAGGGTTTTTCAATTTCAAGTTCATTTGAAGTGCTTTTCAATTTTAGGGTCTTATAGCTCAAAATAATTAGTAAATGCATGAAAAATAACAAATGAAGTCAGAAAGGATTGAAAAATGATGATGTAGCTTTGAATGGTGTATTTTGAACACACAAAAATTCAGGAGTTCAAATAAGTTTTTAAAATGAAATCCCTTTGTAACAGACGAGTTTCCGTATGAAATCCTGATACTTTGAAAGAGATTGTCCGTTTTGTACACGAAGTTCATCCAGTTTTTGCCGTAACCCTTTCAACTTTCTTGCACATGCTATGTGGATGAAATGATGATACCATGCCAACTTTCAACCTTTTCAGAGTTCATTTGAAATGCTTTTCAATTTTAGGGTCTTATAGCTCAAAATAATTAGTAAATGCATAAAAAATAACAAATGAAGTCAGAAAGGATTGAAAAATGATGATGTGGCTTTGAATGGTGCATTTTGAACACACAAAAATTCAGGAGTTCAAATAAGTTTAAAAACATGAAATCCCTTTGTAA
>NC_057796.1:43264238-43264840 GCF_018294505.1 Triticum aestivum
AAAATTTATGAAACTAAAATTAACAAAGTATTTCCTGTTCAAAACATTATAAGAAACCTCTAGTATTATTGAAACTAAAATCATATAAAATTGATGCAACTAAAATTATCGAAGTATTTTCTGTTCAAAATCATTAGAAGCAAAAAGAATTTTCATAAAGAACTCTTTTTATAGAAACTTTAATAGCAAAAAGAATTATTATAAAGTAAAATAAATAAGTAATTAGAAACAAAATAAAATAAATAAATAATTTTTTGTTGTAAGTAGAAACAAAACAAAATAAATAAAGCCATAAAGAAAACAAAAAAAAGGAAAAAAACAAAAAATATGCCACCTACTGGGCCACCACGGCCTGAATACGACTAGAAACCCATCGATGGGCCAGGATTCAGGCCGGCAGAAGGCCCAGTAAGCCCATCAGGCATAGCAGTGACAATTAGGCCCATAAGCCTGCAATGGAGAGGAGCTCGAGAGGGGTGCGGCAGTGGGGCTTATAAACCACTGCGCGCCCCTCTCGACTAGCGAGGTGGGACTAAACTTTCGACGCGGGCGCAGCAGCACAAGGCCTTTGGTCCCGGTTGGTGGCACCAACCGAGACTAAA
>NC_057796.1:43265826-43266402 GCF_018294505.1 Triticum aestivum
AATGAAGTCAGAAAGGATTGAAAAATTATGATGTGGCTTTGAATGGTGCATTTTGAACACACAAAAAGTCAGAAGTTCAAATAAGTTTTAAAAAATGAAATCCCTTTGTAACAGCCGAGTTTCCGTATGAAATCCTGATACTTTGAAAGAGATTGTCCGTTTTGTACACGAAATGCATCCAGTTTTTGCGGTAACCCTCTCAACTTTCTTGCACATGCTATGTGGATGAAATGATGATACCATGCCAACTTTCAACCTTTTCAGAGTTCATTTGAAATGCTTTTCAATTTTAGGGTCTTATAGCTCAAAATAATTAGTAAATGCATGAAAAATGGTGCATGAAAAATAACAAATAAAATAAATAAATAATAGGAAAAATATAAACTTTATTAAAATATATAAGTAGAAACAAAATAAAATAAACTTTAATAAAATTTATGAAACTAAAATTAACAAAGTATTTCCTGTTCAAAACATTATAAGAAACCTCTAGTATTATTGAAACTAAAATCATATAAAATTGATGCAACTAAAATTATCGAAGTATTTTCTGTTCAAAATCATTAGAAGCAAAAA
>NC_057796.1:43267881-43269312 GCF_018294505.1 Triticum aestivum
ATGTTCATAGCATTTTTTTTATATATGTTTATATATATATATATTAATGTTTTATTTAGGTTGTTAGTAGATATTGATTTTAGGTTAGTGCATTTTAGGTTAGTGTAGACGAAAAAGTAAAATTAGTAAGTACTACTTGATTTTAGGTTAGCGCTTAGTAGTTGAACTAGTTGATTTAATAAAACTACTTTATTTTACTATATATAGAAGTAGTTTATTTTTACTAAGTACTACTTTGTTTTATTTATAGTAAGTGCTTAGTTGTTGAACTAGTTTATTTAATAAAACTACTTTATTTTACTATATGTTGAAGTAGTTTGTTTTTAGTAAGTACTACTTTAATTTATTTATAGTAAGTGCTTAGTAGCTAGTTGAACCAGTTGATTTAATAAAACTACTTTATTTTACTATATATAGAAGTAGTTTATTTTTAGCAAGAAAATTAATAGAACTAGTTTATTTTTTTAGTTAAAGCAATTATTCCCGCATCGACGTCGACGATGCCAATTCCGCATCCTCGTCGTCGACTCGGCGGAGGAGGCCGGCTTGATCAGAGGGGCCATGTCCGGGACTGGGCTCCGCCGGGCTGGTTTTGGGAGGTGCTACCTTCCGGCGGGGCGTAGGTTGGTGAGGAGCCAGCCCGTCGTTGACCCGATCCTTGTTTGGTGGCGGTCGCGTGGGCCAGTGATGGTGCCGAGGCTTCCGGACACCGCGGAGGTGGTACGTCACTGTGTCAGCGAGGAGGACCAGCACGTCCGTCGCTACATGGTTGCGTTGGAGGGCAGGTTCGACAATACCTGGCAGGTTCTTCAGGGATCTCACTGGAGCTATGATCCTGTGATGGTTCCTTCCCTTTGGGTGTCCACCGCCCGCGCCGATACCCGTCGGGCGCTACGGTTCTAGCTGTACTGGCGATATATATGATAGTATTCGAGGTGTATTAGTGATAATATTCGACGATGTACGGACACATGGAGATGATGTAGTTTTGCTTATAATTGAATGCATCCTAATTTGAATACTACTTTATTTTGTGATTTGATTTTGCTTATTGAATGCTCAAATTGGAAAACTACTCCTACTTTGAATGCTAAAATTGGAGATTACTATGCAAGGCGTATGCATATGATTAGTTGATAGCTTATAGGGTTTTTGTTTTCGCAGAAATCTAGGAGCCCCCTCCATCATCCCCGCCGTCGTCCCCGTCACCGACCCCCTCCGACCTCGAGGTGAGACCAGCCACGAACCAGTTTTAGAAAGATAATTAAACGATATTTCGGGTTGACTTTAAGTCTATTGAGTCTTCACCATATATGAGAGGACGAAGAATCCCGACTGTTGTCGTGGGGGTAGCACTCGGGAACGAAAGGAAGGAGCTACCATCACCGATGGTCGCAAATGTCTGATAGGAATCAGTGAGGGAGAGTTCCA
>NC_057796.1:43269855-43298218 GCF_018294505.1 Triticum aestivum
TATATATATGAGAGGACGAAGAATCCCGACTGTTGTCGTGGGGGTCGCTTCTCCTTCATTCCCGTGTGCTAGACATTTTGGTGTAATGCACTCGGGGATGAAAGGAGGAGCGACCATCACCAACGGTCGAATGTATACACCACGTGAGCTGAGAGTTTTCAAGAAAAGACTCGACAAACCGATAGTCAACCCGTGATGAATAATAATGATCTAACTTAGGTTTTTTAGTACATATATTTAATTGTAGACGTTTAATATTTGAATTATGAACATAGAAAATGTCGTACTCAGACGACGAAAGTCTCCCGGGGGAGTGCAACTGGTGCCACGACGACCGAGGTCTGTGTGACAGGCCTCACCTAGACGAAGATCGGCGCTTCAGTATTAAGCTGGAGGAGACCTTCGATGTTGAAACAGTACGCAACGACGACAAGTGTTATTTTTTCGTAATTAAGCACGACTTCAACTATTTCAACGTGTACTTTTCATCTTTTACAAGTCGACTAGCTTATCCCATGCCATGCAAGACGCTACGTCTTGGAGAGGATGGGTTTTGAAGACCATGAAAGTATGGAAACAAAGAAAATTCACCTACTGACCCATCATGATATAGATTTTGAAGTAAATCTGTATAATTCTGAGAGCGTAACCCATTTTGGTTGCAAAAATTGGGAAGCATTTTGCAAGATGTATGGTTTTGATGAGGGTATGCTTGTCACCATGGATCTTGGTGATCCTGACATCGAGCAAGACAATATGGACATTTGGATCCTTGTTGATACGCCTCCAATTCTACCGTTATGTGAGTTTCTCAAACATGGTTATTAGCTAATTTATATTGTTCATTTCAAAATAGTTGACAACTTATTTTCATTGACAGCTTATTTTGATTGTTCAAACAATGTGCGGAACATGGTAGACAGAACCTACTACACCGATGGCTCTGAGTTAACTTATAAGGAGAAAACTCATCTGGTCGGATTTTGTACTGATCTTGAAAATTACAATATCTATTGTAAAACTCCTCCACATTATGGTCAATACGTGCCACTAGTGCACGTGTTGAACTACGGTAACTACTATGGAGATACCCTGGTAAGATTTCTTACTATTACGACATCCGTGCATCTTTTGCATACTTCTAAAACTAGTACATCATTGGTAACTATGAAGTTATTACTATGTTTTTCAACACATAATCTGTTGCCTTCTAGTTCTGAGGCGGGGGTAGAGGATGTCTCTACTGAGATAAGCTTGGCAAGCCCCTCTGACACTGGGCATGAGGACCAGTTGCAGAGTCAAGCTATTCCAAAGCGCAAGTGGAAACGGAAGGTATACCCGGTATCCGCAGTGCGTAGGAGTGCTAGGTTGCGTTCGGCAAAAAAAAATTCTATGATGAACTATGAAAGGAATCTTTTGGAATAGCAGAGGTCTGAGAGACTTGGCTAAAAGAAGGTTTCTTGCTGAGGCGTCTGTCGAACGTCGCTTAGATTTTATCGCTCTTCTGGAGACGGGGAGAGATAATTTTGCACCTCAGTTTCTAAATTCTTTGTCGGGGGGTATTGCATTTGATTGGCATTGCTTGCCGCCGAGAGGGCGATCAGGTGGAATCTTACTCGGCGTTAGGTGCGAGACGCTTGAGGTTCGCAGTGTGGTTATGGGAGACTTTGCGGTCAAGTTCCGGGTGCGGTCGAAGGAAGATGGGTTTAACTGGGCTTTGGTTGCGGTTTATGGGGCTGCGCAGCCCGAGCTCAAGCCTGATTTCCTGGCTGATCTAGTTTGGATGTGTGGTTCCGAGCAGCTGTCGTTCATGTTTAATACTATCATTGAGAGTTTGAACCTGAGAGAAATTGAGCTCTCGGGCAGAAAATTCACCTGGGCTAATGCGCTGCCAATCCCGACGTATGAGAAGTTGGACCGTGTGTTGGCTAGTGTCGGTTGGGAACAGAAGTTTCCTCTAGTAACAGTCCAGGCCTTATCCCGTGGTATTTCCGACCACACGCCGCTATTTGTGGACTCTGGTCAGCCCTCCCACTTGGGGAATAAGAATGTGTTCTCCTTTGAGATGGCGTGGTTTGAGCGTGAAGGCTTCTTTGATCTTGTGGCTAGAGAGTGGGCTAAGGATTCAGGAGGCAAGACTGCGCTCCAGCGATGGCAGAATATGATCAGGCACTTGAGGAGTGTCCTGCATGGATGGGCTAAGCATCTTAGCGGGATTTATAAGGTTGAAAAGGAAAGGCTCCTCTTCCTTATTCAATCCCTAGATGTAAAGGCAGAAACCACGCTTCTGCCAGTAGCGGAGCTTCAAGCCAAGATGGACGCGGAATTGAGGCTGAAGGAACTTCTTAGGGAAGAAGAGTTGAAGTGGGCGCTGCGGGCCAAGGTCCGGAGAGTAGTCCAGGGGGACGCGAACACTGAATTTTTTCATATGATTGCTAATGGTAAGCATCAAAAGAAGAGGATCTTTCAGCTTGAGCAAGATGAGGGTACAATTGTAGGATAGGAGAACCTAAAATTGTACATTACTGAATTCTATAAGCAGTTGTTTGGTCCTCCAGACAATAATTGTGTGTCTCTGGATGAGTCCAGGGTTGAGGATGTTCCTCAGCTCACAGTTGTGGAGAATGATGTTCTGACGGCTCCTTTTACCGAGAAAGAGGTATTTGATGCCGTCTCACAAATGGAAACTAACAAAGCGCCTGGCCCAGATGGATTTCCAGCGGAGTTCTATAAGAAATGCTGGTTTATTATTAAAGGAGATTTGTTGCCTTTGTTCCATGATCTGTTTGCTGGGCAGCTTCATCTTTTCCAGCTAAATTTTGGAACGATCACCCTTCTTCCTAAGAAAGCAGAGGCAGTGAGAATTGAGCAATTCAGGCCAATCTGTCTTCTTAATGTTAGCTTCAAAATTTTCACCAAGGTCGGGACCAATAGGCTCTCACAGATCGCGCATGCCGTTGTGCAGCCTACCCAAACGGCTTTCATGCCGGACAGGAACATTCTTGAGGGTGTTGTGGTCCTACATGAAACTCTCCATGAAATCCACACGAAAAAGCTGGATGGGGTTGTTTTCAAAGTGGATTTCGAAAAAGCGTATGACAAAGTCAAATGGCCTTTCCTTCAACAGGCTTTACGTATGAAGGGTTTTGATGAGGCCTGGAGACGCCAGGTAGAATCCTTTACGCAAAAAGGTAGTGTTGGAATTAAAGTCAATGAGGATATAGGTCATTATTTTCAGACACACAAAGGCCTGAGACAAGGAGATCCAATGTCCCCTATATTGTTCAACATTGTAGTTGATATGTTGGCTATTCTCATAGGTAGGGCAAAGAACGCCGGTCAGGTAGGTGGCTTGGTGCCTAACCTAGTTGATGGGGGTGTGTCCATTTTGCAATACGCTGATGATACAATCATCTTTATGGAGCATGACTTGGCAAAAGCGAGAAACATGAAGCTGGTGTTGTGCTTATTTGAACAATTGTCCGGTTTAAAGATTAACTTCCATAAAAGCGAGTTGTTCTGCTTTGGTCGAGCCAAGGAGGAACAAGAGGCTTATAGGCAATTGTTTGGTTGTGAATTAGGGGCTTTACCTTTTACTTACCTAGGTATACCCATTCATCATCGTAAGCTCACGAACAGAGAATGGAAATGTATCGAAGATCGGTTCGAAAAGAAACTTAGTTGTTGGAAGGGCAAACTTCTGTCTTATGGAGGCCGGTTGATTCTTATTAATTCGGTGCTCACAAGTTTGCCGATGTTCCTGCTATCTTTCTTTGAGGTTCCAGTTGGGGTTAGGAAACGGCTGGACTTTTATCGGTCAAGATTTTTTTGGCAGAGTGACGATCTAAAAAGAAAGTATAGACTCGCCAAGTGGGATATTATTTGTCGTCCCAAGGATCAGGGGGGGTTGGGTATTGAGAACCTTGAGGTAAAGAACAGATGCCTGCTTAGTAAGTGGCTATATAAGTTATCAGATGGGAATGATGCGACTTGGGCACAGATACTTCGTAACAAGTATTTGCAATCCAAAACTTTGTCACAGGTGACAATGCGACCAACTGATTCGCCATTTTGGAAGGGGCTTATGAGAGTTAAGACAACCTTCTTTAATAGAACAAAGTTTATAGTCGGCGATGGTAATGATACTCGCTTCTGGGAGGACACCTGGCTTGGTTAGACTCCGTTGGCGTTACAGTACCCAACTCTGTATCGTATTGTGCATCGCCGTGATGCGCTTGTGGCAACGATTATGCAGGCCACACCCCTTAATATTCAGTTTAGGAGGGTGCTTGTTGGTAATAGATGGGAAGCTTGGCTTCATCTGGTGCGTAGACTGATGGACGTTCAGCTACAACATCAGCCCGATCAGTTGTGTTGGAAGCTTACTAGGTCTGGACATTTTACCGTTAAATCGATGTACATCGATGTTATTAACTCGAGTGTCATTCCCAATTCCAAACATGTTTGGAAAGTTAAAGTCCCTTTGAAAATCAAAGTGTTTATGTGGTTTGTCCATAAACAGGTCATTTTAACAAAGGACAACTTGGTTAAGCGCAATTGGACAGGATCTACTAGGTGTAGTTTCTGTGATCGGGATGAAACCATTAAACATCTATTCTTTCAGTGCCCGTTGGCAAAAATCTTGTGGCGCTCAGTGCAAATTGCTTTTAACATTACTCCTCCGAGTTCGGTCGGGTCGTTATTTGGAACGTGGCTGGATGGGATAGAGTCCGGTACAGCTAGACACATTCGTGTAGGAGTTTGTGCGTTGTTATGGGCAATTTGGAACTGCAGAAATGATTTGGCTTTTAACAGAATAACTACTATTCATTTTTTGCAGGTTGTATTCCGAGCTACGGCGTTGCTCCGTATGTGGTCCCTACTCACTCCGACGGAGGCCAGGGAGCGTTTGGTTACTGGATCTGTCCGGTGGGAGATGGTAGCGCGGGATATATTCAACCGGTTTGGATGGCGGTCATGTAATAGGATTGGCAATTAGTTTCCATACCTATTTTTCTACCAGCCGGTTGTGGCTTTATGGCCTTTTTTGTATTTTAGTGTCGACGTCTATGTGAGCTCGACGTAGTTTTCTTTTTTCGACTTTTTCGACATTGTGGAACCTATTTTATTTATCTGAGTGGCCGTATGCATCCACCTGATGCAGAGGCCGGGGAATCACCCCTTTTCCAAAAAAAAGAACATTCTATACAGATCAAGATACTGCAATGGGAAATGCAGTTGAGGACGTGTTTGCAGAAGCACGACATGGTCTATGCACCTTCCACATTATGCAAAATGCTGTCAAACATCTACATGAAGAGGATGATGAAGAGAAAAATGGGGAGAAGAAAAAAGAGAAGAAAAAAGGGAAGAAAAAATAGAAGAAGCAAGAGATGAATGAAAAGAAGGAAAAAGAAGAGAAGGAAAAGGAGGAGAATGAAGAAACAAGTATTCTATCAGATTTTAGCGCATGCATGTTTGAGTACGAAGACATGGCAGAATTTGAACAAAAAATTGACCTCATAAGGAAAAAAGATGAGCAAGCAAACATGGCTGGATAAAGTTAAAGGAAAAATGGGCTGAATGTTATACGAAGGATGTCTTCACATTAGGAATGAGAAGTACACAATTAAGTGAGAGTTTGAATAATGACTTGAAAATCCATTTCAAATCTGATTTTGATATCATCCGGTTCTTTAAGCATTTTGAAAGGGTGGTGCAAGGGAAAAAGGAACAATGAACTGAATTCAGAATTAGAATCAAGGAAAAAGTTGCCTAGAATATTTATGAAGAGACCACCACCTATGTTGGTGCAAGCTAGCAAGTTATATACACCTGATATTTTTGAAGCTTTTCAAGGTGAATATGAAATATCCTTGTCAGCTTGCACGAAGGCATTAGATGGTTGTAATGAATATCTAGTAGGAGATTGTATCTTTGAGGAGGAGTATAAAGTTATAGATGATCCTTTGAAGCAAACAGTTGTGTGCGGCTGCCAGCAATTTGATAGAATTGGGATATTGTGTGGCCATGCTCTTAAAGTTCTCGATTTGATGAATATCAAGTCACTACCGCCACATTATGTGTTAAAGCGCTGGACAAAGGAAACACGAAGTGGAACTGTACAAGACAAAGAAGGAAGAAATATCGTCTTAAATCCGAATATGGATGCCATGCTTAGCTACAAATATATGTCCCACAAATTTCATAATTTGGCAGATCGAGCAGCCTACTTTCCGGAATGTGTCGTGTTGTTAGTAGACAACACACTTGACATCCTTGGTAAGCAAATTGAAGAAAAAAATTAATGCATGTGCAAGCACATTGGGGTATCCGTGTACAATTCCGACAAATGCTAGCCCATCAAATGACTTGTTGACTAATGCACGTCTAAAGAAAAAGGAGGTCCAAACAAAGAATTCAAAACGGGAAAAAAATTGGCTCGATAAGAAGCACAAGGCTAGGAAAAAGAGAGAGAGCAGAGCTACATCACAGTTGGGTGAAGAGGTATGTTGATAAACAATACAGTGCTTTCGGTGTTATCATTATATCCATTAATTCTCACAGCCTCCAATTTTCTTTCACAACAAGATGCAGGAGGTCGGGGAAGTGGCAGGTGGTGGTGGTGCACAAGTTGCAAATGATAGAGTTTATAGGGATAATGCAGAGGTGCATAAAGGTTACAAGACCAACCTTAGCTTCACTCAGTTGCTGATGGTATAATCTTGCCCATGTAGTTTAAAAATCTAGAATGATCCAACTAGATATTGCAAAATCTTGTTCATACGGTATTCTTATTTATCTAATTTTCAGGGGCCAATTATAGATGGTCTTTTCACTGGGTCATGGTGAAGTACTGTTGTTTTTGGGCAAATGAATGAGAGGGCATTGGTGTGCAAGTTCAATTCTGGGCAACACTTGACATTGAGTTCAGTCCAAGTTCAGTTCTAGACAACATTTTGCCATTCGCTTCAGTCTAATTATGCACATGTACAAGTCGAACTTCTGTACAAGTAGAAATTAAAATGCTCAGTCTCTAGCCATATCTCCCAGAGATATGTTTTGGCATCTATTTTGCTCAATCTCAGTCACGTTTTATGATAATTGTACATTCAACAGCCAAATCAAGCATTGACTTGTTGGTCTTTGTAGTCCTGGAACCGCTCAACTCCACTCTCAAATGAAACATTCAGTCAAATCAAACTCAACAGCCAAACAAACCTTCAGCCAAACTATTCAGTGAACTCCAATCTCAAATGACATTGCAAACTGAATTTAAATTCATTCACACTATTCATTACACATTACTTTTGATTTTCATCAATTACAATCTCAAATTGGCATTTGGCTTTGTCTCTGCTGCCATTGTTTCCTCTGCTGGTTATGTCCAACTAAAACTGAAGTAGCATGGAACTTCCAACAAAAGTCCAGAGCCTGAGTAGCCAATGGCGTTGGATTCATGGCCTAGAAAGCTCGACGGCGCGACGATGCTTGCTCCGGCGGGTCGCGGGGCAGTGGCTTGCTCCGCCCCCTCCACAGCTAGGCGCATCGCGGCCTGACGGAGACAGCGCGGGCTTCGTGACCTTGATAGATCGACAGCGGCGATGTAGCTTGCTCCGCGGCTCTGGGGCGTGGCTAGGAGGCGTCGCGCCCTGAAGGAGCAGCGGCTGCTCTTCCCCGCCGGCCAGCACCGCGCCTTGAAGGAGCGAGGCGACAGCGACCGGCCGAACAACTTTTTTTTCTGCAGTGACGCGCGAGCGAGGAGTTCTGGGCATAGTGGGCCGTATGGGCTGCTTGTTTTCGTGTCCATGCGAGTGAAAGTAGCGCTGGTAGCGAGTGTCGTTGGATATAGATCAACGGCGCTGGGTGTACGACGTCCCTCGGCAGTAGTTTCTTCCAAGTCAGAGGATCTCGTTCCCATTTCCCCACGAAAAAGTTGAAGTTGAGCTTGTCTGTAGGTGAATCCAACGCAGCTATTCATTTTTTCCGGCTGCAGGTGGAGACAGGCGGATGCTGTTGCTAACAATTAAGCTAACTGAAGCCAATGCAGTACATCAGCAACAAAGGGACATAGTCATAGGTAATGTGCAGTCACTACCAAGCACTCAAGATTCTTGCCCCTACACCAGCTCACCTCAGGCCTCCTCTAACTCTAGCATCCCAACAACGCTTACTGAAAAAGACTTTCGCCCCGCTTTATATATAAAGCAACGATCGACAGACATGATGCAAACCACCCGACTGCACTTCAAAATCCAACAAAATTTGAACCAAACGGATGCAAACGAAGAAATTGCATTCAGAAATGAGACAGATGATAGGTACTGTGTTATTTTTTTGACGAAAAACTGCAGGTAAGAGCATCTACAACCGGATTGCTCAAAACTATCCGCCGTGACTGTCCGATCATGAAATTGCTATTCAAAGGTCTCCCACCCCCGCCCAAACAGGGGCTATTTGGCACCCCCAAACCCAGCCCATATGTGGGGTGGATATGGGGGGGATGAACGTGGTCGCCACGTCAGATTGGAGACGCACGACCCACCTTGTCCCCACAAAAACCCCAACCGGACCGAAACCCTAGCTCACTCCCATCCTCTCTGCTCCCCTTCACGCTCCACTCCCGTATGCTCCCTTCCCCGTCCGTTCCCCTACCCACACTACCATGGCCAGCTTTGGCAGCCAATCTGGCAGTGAGGCGAACCCCATCAACTTGGGCACTTTGTTCGCGGACGAATCGAGCGACACCCTGGACGACGTGGAGCTCGCCCTCCGCCGGTTGTGGTTGGATAGAGGGGGAAGCTCGAGCTCCGCGCCATCCCCGGACACCCAACGGGGCAGGTCCGTGTGTGATGCACCTCTCCATCATGGTTTGCACCGGCCTATCGCCCTCGGCACCCCTCCCCTCCCGTCCAGCTCCTGCCCCCGACCGACGTTGGGTGCTCATGCTCGCACCACCGAGCTTGAAGGCATGTACTGCATGCAGCGATAAAACAAGACATGTAGAGGGTGATGGAGGTTGGTTCCTCCTGCTCTGGCTGTGGGTTCGGTGTCTTAGCCTTCCTGAAGGCACCGCCTTGGAGCCCACGATGCGTCGTATGTAGCTTCTTCTCTTGGCGGTGGCTCTTGTAGTGCTAGGGGGTGGTGTTGCTGTGCTCAGCGCCTATGTGCGTTGTACTAGGTTGTTGATGATCTTTGCTTTATATATAAAGCGGGGCGAAAGCCTTTTTCGGTAAACGCATGGGCCAAGTCCACGCCGTTGCATACCCCTTCTCTTAAGGAACAATTCACTGAAATCACTAATTGAGGAGTACTCATGGGAAAGATCACTCCCACCTTCCCGGGTTGCGACAAGTGGCGCACTGCATGCGCGCCACTCGTTGCAACCTGGGAGTTTTCCCTTTTTTCGTAGATCCGTTTATTCAAAACGGTCTATCTCTCCCTGCAAAAAGAAACGTTTTATCTCTGAAACCATGCGTCCAAATATTGAACAGTTTTCACGGTTGGATTCCTCACGTCGAGATCTTCAAAACTAGATCCCATGTTGATAGGTTTTGACGAACTTTTTTTCATGAAAAAACTGGACAAAAAACCGAACCGGGAGCACGGGTTTTTCCCTTTCCGACAGAGGCACGCCCATTCCTCTCGTGAAATCACAACTATGCCTCTCGCGGAAGTAAAACCATGCCTCTCGTGGAAGAAAAAAAGAAGAGAAAACGCTTTTTTTCGTTTCCGAGGAGGCACGGCCACGCCTCTTGCAAAAGCACAACCATGCCTCTCGCGGAAACAAAACTGTGCCTCTCGCGCGCGTTTTTTTTGGTTTTCGAGAGGCACGGCCGTGCCTCTCGCGAAAGCACAACCGTGACTCTCGCTGAAGCAAAACCATGCCTCTCGCGAAAGGAAAAAAACGTATTTTTTCCGTTTCTGAGAGGCACGGCCGTGACTCTCGTGAAAGCAAAACCGTGCCTCTCGTGGAAGCAAAATCGTGCCTCTCGCGGATGGAAAAAATAGAAAACACATTTTTTTTCGTTTCCGAGAGGCACGGCCGTGACTCTCGCGAAAGCAAAACCGTGCCTCTCGTGGAAGCAAAACCGTGACTCTCGCAGAAGAAAAAGAAACACGTTTTTCGTGCAATTTTTTTATCCAAAAGATAAGAAGACCGGTGTAAAACTGGAACGTAAAAAAAACTGAGAAAACTGTTCAAAAAGCCAAGAACGCGTGCGAAAAAGAAAAAAAGAAAATTGTAAGGCAGCGCCCAGAGCGCGACATGTGGTGGGTGTATGAGAGCACGCCAAGTGGCGCTGATTGTTATGAAGCTCCCGAAGGAGCGCTCGTCAACTAGTTACTCCCACAATTCACGCCCGAAGGAGCTCCCGAACATGATCACGCTGTTGTCGTTGCAGCTGTAGCGCCGGACCATACCCATGTAGCCATTCATAGAGGTACCACTGCATGTGATCTTTAGCTACGTGTGCGTGTACTTTATTGCCTAAGACGAAGGATGCAAAACAATTTGCTTCCTAAATGTCAGCTTCAAAACTTCGACCAGAATTGCTACATACAGGCTCAATGCGGGGGTCGACCATGTCGTCACTTTTGCAGCGACTCAAACAATCCTTTTCTTGCCACTCAAATGGCCTTTATGCAGGGGCAAGGACATCATAAAGGAGGTGGTGATCATGTATCGGAACATGCATGACTGGGTTCATTTTTAAGATTGACTTCAATGATGCGTTTGCTAGGCTGCATTAGGTCCAGTCAGGCCTGTGCGGAAAAAAATAGATCCGTTTGATTGACTGGGCTGCATCTAAATGCTGGCCCGCACGAATCTCAAAGCAGCTCTGGGCATGGCTCTGAGGGATAGGCCGAATCGGCTGTTTTTTGTGAGCCAAGCTCGCTCGAGCCATGCGTGGCGAGCGCCTGCAAGCATGGGGAAGCGTGGGAGACGACCGGACGTCTCATAACTCCCATCGCTCCTTCTGGTCACCACCCTGACAGTTCACACACATTCTCTTTCTTTCTCTCTCTCTCGCTCTCTCTCTCCCTCATCGCCCGTTCAGTTTCTCCGACGGTAGAGCCACCATCTCGCCGCGCCCCACCCACTCCAGTCATCGCTGGCAGCAATCACATCTAGGAGAGGTGGATTGCCGGCCTCTCCGCCGCAGGTCGGGATCACGCGGCCGCAATCCGTGCGCCCTCCCCTTTCTGCACCATGCCGCCACCCTGGGCTAATGCAGCACCGCCGCCGCTCGCTGCGGCTGCTTACTGCATGATACTAGGCAATGTATGTTTTTCTTGTAGTGGTGTACTCATTTATTTTTTGAGCACTGCTGCTCGTATTCATTTTTCACTTTGAATACAAAAAGATCTGTATTGAATTTGAAACAAAAAAAATAGGCATCACTAATCGGAAGCGGATAAAAAAAAACAGTTTTGGTCCGGTCTGGCGCGTGGCCTCATTTCCGTGTTCCCCACTCATCCAATCCGAGTCCGACAGTATAGCTTACCGACTCGATCCGGGATGGGAACGAACGCACACATAGCGAGCTAGCTTACTATAAGTATGTGCCCCGAGGTATCTCATGGACTCATCAATTCATCTCCATCAAACAACCTATCGATCGATCGAGATCTCCCTCTCACGCGTGGTGGCTGATCCATCCACGAAGACCAATGGCAGCAGCAGCTCTTCTCCCGCCGCTGCTCCCGACGCCACCCAGGAGCGAGATGCTGCCGATCCTCCCGACGCCGCCTAGGAGCAAGATGCTGCCGCTGTTGCCGACGCCGCACGGTGTCATCCTCACCATGCTGGTGTCCGCCATGGCAGGCCGCGCTGACTTCGTCGAGAGGTGGGACTGGAACAAGAAGTGCAAGAAGCCATGCAGCTCCATCTCCTCGTCCTCGTCCTCGTCCTCGTCGTCGGAGGGCAGCGGGAGCACCGGTCGTGCCGACTCCGTCGAGAGGTGGGACTGGAACAAGAAGTGCAAGAAGCCATGCGGCTCCATCTGCTCCTCGTCGTCGTCGTCGTCGTCAGAGGGTAGCGAGAGCACCGGTCGCGCCGACTCGGGCGACAGGCGGGACTCGGACAAGAAATACAACAAGAAGCCCCGCACCGCCATGTCATCGTCGTCGTCATCGTCATACAGCGCCGGGAGGCCCGGGCGCGCCGACTCCGTCGAACGCTGGGACAGCAAGAAGAAACTCGCGACCTCGTGCAGCGCGTCTCTCCAGCCCACAGATCGCGGCCGCCATGACGGCAACGGCAAGCGCCTGCCTAGCCCTAGCCGCGCATCCTCGGCGGAGCGCTGGGACTTGCACAAGAAGCCCCGCCCGGAGCAGACGGAGAAGCTGCCTCAGACTTCAAAGACGCCGGCGCTAGCCACGACACCGCAGAAGGCCAAGTTCGCCGGGCCCAACTTTCACGCCTCGCCGGATCCGAGCATGCTCCCCATGCCGGCCTTCTTTCTGCTGGCACGTTCGCGTGCGCTCTGTACAAGTCATTAAGTCTATTACAGCGATCTAGTTCCTTTTCCTTTGTGATGAGGAGTAGTGCTGTGTAGTAGGATGTGGAATTCAATCCCATAACTTCTTGTAATCCCTTTTGTTTCATTCATCTCGTGGTGAAATATATAGGAAGGATGTTTTGATTTTCATGAATCTGTTCATGGTCATTTTTCTGCAGCTTAATTGCATCAACTTTTAATGTACTGTAGCGTTCAACTTGAAGTGCGCAGCTCATTACAGTTTGCAAGGATTTCGCCTGAACTCCTCTATTGCTTCCTTTCATCCACTCCAAAGGCTTCCAGCTTTCTTCCTTATTTTACTATCATCATGTGTTCTTGATGCAATCAGAACTACTCCCTCTGTCTCATTTTACAAGGCTTGCACGTGTATTTAGGTCATCAATTTAACTTATATAAAATAAATTATTTAACATAAAAATTATATCATTACCAAAAAAGGCTTTCGCCTCACTTTATATATAAAGCAATAACCACATCTTACAACCAACAGGACAACAGGAAACGGAAAATACTATTGACACGGATACAAAGCACTATGGAACAGCTAACAAGCTCCGAAGAACCCAAAAGTACTTCTGAGCCCACGACGGTTACAGATCATGACATGGACACGCCCGCGACAAGGGAGCTAATCGTCGCCGGAGGAGAGCCATGCTTCGTCACCTCCCAGGGCCACTCGGTTCACCATCCGAATATGCCGCCGAAGAGGGCATCCCGGCCCTCTCGTCCTGGATCGAAGGACGTCGACCCATCAGCAGGCAAAGCAGCTCACCCCCGAGCACGCTTGGACCGGTGAATCAGTTGCCGAGGAGAGAGCGACCACCCTGGCGACCTCACCTTTGAAAGAAACCCATACATCGCCACTGTCTCCGGCCAAGACCCAGAAGCCCGCCGCAGCTGTCGAGCATGAACCCTACTAAAGAAGCAGACCAACACCACACCAAATCCCAGACCGCTGATCACCCAAGACGATGCCTTCAAGAAGTACATGACGCTGACGCGCCATCGCCGCCCCAATCCAGAGATTGTAGGCTTTCGCCCGAGACCAGGAGGCAGAGGGCATGGAGTAAGTCTCGATGTTGCCCACGAGAGGGACAATGGCACTACGAGCGTCGCCATCATCGTGCCCGGCATTGCCGGCCAAGGGTTTCCCCCGACCTAGTGCCCACACCCAGCACCCCGCCACCGAACAGGACGCCAGGAGGACGCCCACATCTCGGCCGGTCATGTAGGACAAGCTGCCGGTGAAAGCCTCCAACTTTAGATCAAGATACATGGCCGCCACCGCCTCGCCGCCCAGCACGTCCAAGACCAGCGCACCGCAGCGCCAGCGCCACCCCCAGACGTGGGAGCAGCGCCCTCTCCGACCGTGGCCGCCGCCACCAGCGACACCCGCAGCCCCGAGGGGACCAGATCGACCTCGTCGGACCTAGCCCCGACCACCACCTCTGCAGAGCCGCACCACCGCCTCCCAACACAGCTGCTTCAGAATCCGCGCGTCCCCGCCGCTGGAGAGCTCGCCAGATCCAGCTCCCCCACGGTCAGCTGATCCGCGCCGCCGGGATCCCGAGTAGGGGAGGGAGGAGAGGCCCCGCTGATAACCCACAAGTATAGGGCATCGCAATAGTTTTCGAGGGTAAAGTATTTCACCAAAATTTATAGATTTGACACAAGGGGAGCCAAAGAATATTTGAAGGTATTAGCAGCTGAGTTGTTAATTCAACCACACCTGGAGATTAATTATCTGCAGCAAGTAATCAGTAGCACAGTAATATGATAGTTTTGATAGCACTAGTAGAAAAAGGGCCTATTGTCCCAGTTGGTAAGGGCCTTTTGTCCCGGTTTTTGAACCGGCAGGAGGGCCTTTGGTCCCGGCTGGTGGCACTAACCGGGACCAATAGGCATCCACGCGTCAGCATTTCAGGGGCTGGGGTTTTTGTTTTTTTGAAAGGGGGGTGGGGTTTTTGGGGGGTTAATTTAGGTGTTTCATATATTGTGTTAGCTAGGTAATTAATAGAGAGAAGTGTCCTCTCTTATCTCCGTACTTGGTCGACGCTACGTACTATATACGTATGGAGAGGACTAGACACGCTAGCTAGTAATCAAATGAAGGAAACGGAAGATCGTCATGAACATATGCATACAGAGAGAAGTGATATCGACCACCTCTCCTTCTCCGAGAGATTGGTCGAACAAAAAGTTCTGGTATATCGATCCGACACTACCGGCTACATATATACAATAATTATCTCTTACAATATAATCTCCTAATTAAATTGTAAGAACACAGGGTCCACATAGTATTCTCCGTTTTCAGCGATCACGTGGTCAAGGAAGAATGCCGCCAATTCCTCTTGAATTGCTCGCATACGATCTGGTGCTAGGAGTTCATCCCGCATCCGAAAGATCTAATTTGAAGAAGGGGGTCAATACATATATATATGAATAAATGAAACTCAACACAAGTGATGGTAATAAAATAAAATTGTGAAAATTATTGCTTACGCACTTCATATTGTTCCTCAGAGTAGCCCCGCTCACAGGTCGTGTAGCGGATGGACTCGCAAACGTAGTATCCACAGTAATTATTCCCGGGTTCCTGCCACAACCACTTTACAAGAATTAGAGGTCAATCAAACTGATAAGCAAGCATGCTAAATGGTATTGATGAAACTAGCGCTTGAATCACTAGGAGATGCGCGGAACATGCTACTATAGTACTTACTTTCGGGTGTTTAAATTGCAGCTTCTTCGGCAGTCCCGGAGCTATTTTGGTGAATTTTCTCCAAACCCTGCCAGACAAAGAAAACAATTACTTGATATCAGGAAATGAACAAAGTAGCTCATATGGTGGATAATGATCGATTTAACTTACTTCTCGAGCATTTGAGTCATGTCCGCATAGTCCTGGGGATCTTTTTGTCTCGAGTCTAAGACGGTTACTACTCCATGCTCAAGCTTAACCTCTAGGAGAATATAGCGAAAGCTGCGCACGCATGCATAAGTCATCAATTACATTACTATAACCTCGACTAATAAGGGAAACCGAATATGCACAAGACAGTAACACTCACTTGAAGTTGTAAGGAAAGAGTATTATATCTTTGTTTTCATTTATTACCAACGATCGTAGCAAGTTGGCCTCGGTATTTTCGGCATGATATTTAACCTCAGTTGCATCTATGAGATTTGTGTTAATGAACCCAATATCACCGATTTGTCTTTTCTTCAATTCGGCGATCTTCAATCTGCATAATATAGTGAGGATAATTATAAATACATGCAATGAAAGAGCTGACCTATATAGAGAGACTTAATGACAGGAGTAGTACTACTTACAGATAGTAGCAAGTGATCGTTGATTTATCGAGGGCCTTTTGATTGAAAAACTGGAATAACTCCTCAAATGGAACACTCAACAGTTCAATTCCAACGAGGTCATGCTCCGGTTTAACTCTCAGCGTCAAAGTATTCCTCCCGCCAGACTCTCTGCAGGTTTTCATGTACCAATCATGTAATCTTCCCATCATCGTTGCTAGAGAAATTTCATCTTTGACGAGAGGCTTCCCGTAATGGTATTTGTGTTCGTCCACCTCCAAGATATCATAATGTACATCGCCGGGCAGGTAAATCTCCAAGATTGCTATAACCAGGCACCATCCTCGGAACATTAGCGACGATGTCGCTAGACACCTTTAGCGGGGGGCACGATTGGTTCGCTTGTTCGCCGAGCTGGGCAATTTTTTTCCCAGCTCGTCGTTCTTTTCACCTTTGATCACTGACAGTACTTCCCGACCGCTCCGCCTAGGCAAATGTCTTTGCAATAATGCGCTCATAGTTGCCTTTCGGCGGAGACTTTGGTGGTTTTGTCAGGGCAGCCAGAGTGCGCTTCGCTATCACCGGATCTACCTTCTCCTCCGGAGGTGGATGTTTATTTGCTTTCACCCCTTCAAAGAAGTTCATCACTTCGGCTCGCACGATCTTCGTGGTTTCCTCCTCGGTCCTCTCATATGGTAACTTCTTTGGAGTCTTCAGAGAAGGACCGAATCTGTATTGCCTCCCGCCTCTGGCTGTACTACTAGACGCCGGCAGAGCAGACGGAGCGGCTGCGGTTGTCTTCTTTCCTTGCTTACGAGGTGGAGGAGAAGGACTACGAGGCACCGGAGTAGCCAGAGCGGCGGCGGGTCTCTTCCGCCCTTGCTGACGAGGCGGAGAAGGAGGAGGCTGGCTGCTCTGGCGCGCCGGCGCAGGTGGAGAAGGAGGCGGAGTGCCGCCACGCGCCAGAGAAGGAGGCTGAGTGCCCTGATCACTCGCCGGAGGAGGAGGCGGAGGAGGAGGCGGAGTGCCCTTACTTGCCGGAGGCGTCCAGTTCAGAAGGTTGATGAGCTCCTTCCGCCATAGGCATGGAGTCTTCAGAGCAGAACCCAGCCGAGTCTCCCCTTCACCGGTAGGGTGGTCAAGCCGGAGGTCCTCAAATCCCTCAGTTTTTTCATCCACCATCACCCTAGCATATCCTTCTGGAATTGGCTGGCAGTGGTAGGTTGCGCCGGGTTCACGAGGTAAAACAGAGCCAACAGCCGCCTTGACTTTGAAGTTCTGCCATTGCGTCATAAGGTGGCAATGTTGAGACTCCGTGATAGCATCCACGAGGTAGCTGGCAGGAGCCGTCAAGACATGCTCCGGCTGAAGCAGCTCAGTGGAAGCCACGCTGCTTCTCCGCTGAGATGGCGGGGTAGCTTCGGGGGTAGTTTCGGCATGTCGATTGCCGTCTCGTTCCTCTAGCGCTTGAACCCTTTCGTGCAGCTTCTGAATTTGGGTCTGCTCCACTTTTTTCCTCCTCTCCTGGCTTTTGTAACCGCCTGCGTCCGGAAAACCAGCCTTCCACGGAACGGAGCCTGGCGTGCCTCGTGTCCGTCCAGGGTGCTCAGGATTCCCGAGGGCCATTGTGAGCTCATCGTTCTCTCTGTCTGGAACGAACGTCCCATCCTGCGCTGCATCGATATAGTGCTGAAGCCTCTTGACTGGTATTCTCAAAAGCTCGTCCGTCCAAACGCACCTCCCTGATACAGGGTCCAATTTTCCGCCAGCCCCGAAGAACCAAGTCCGGCAACGGTCTGGCCAGTTCATTGTCTGTGGTTCGATCCCTTTATCAAGCAGATCATTCTCAGCCTTGGCCCACTTAGGCCGGGCTTTGAGGTAGCCACCTGACCCCGTGCGATGTTGAAGCTTCTTCTTCGCAGCATTCTTCTTGTTTGTCGCTGACATCTTCTTACTCTTTTTCGATGTCTTGTGGCCACAAATGCGGGCCAGTGATCTCTGATCTTCTCATACCGGCTGATGAATTCTGGTGTCTCTTCTTTGTCGACAAACGTTTTCAGCTCATTCTTCCACCTCCTGAATAGGTCTGCCATCTTCTTTAGAGCATGAGACTTGATTAATTGCTCTTTAACTGGCTTCTCCGGATCCTGCTCTGGCGGTAGGGTGAAATTTGCCTTCAGCTCAGTCCAAAGATCATCTTTCTGCATATCATTGACATAAGACACCTCAGGGTCTTCCTTCTTAGGCTTATACCATTGGTGGATGCTGATCGGGATCTTGTCCCTAACAAGAACCCCGCACTGAGCAGCAAATGCATCCTTTGTCCGGATGGGTTCAATGGGTTTGCCGTCGCGCGCCATTGCTGTGATCTCAAACCTTTCATCCGAGCGCAACTTTCTCTTCGGGCCTCGTCTCTTTACCAAAGTTGTGCTCGATCCGGAGGGCTAGAAAAAAGAAGAAAGACGAGAGTTAATTAATATGTGTACATACCAAAACAATGAATGCATCAATTAGCTAGTCAGCACAGGCTTAACTAATATATTTACCTGGCTGGACTCTGTTCGGTCACCGGAGCCGTCTCCACGGGCTCCTTGTTGCACCAGCATTGGGTCACCGGAGCCATCATAATCATGTCTTTCCTCCTCCACTATTCGATCACCGTAGCCTGCTTCTTCACCCTGTTCTTCCAGACCATCATTGTCGTTAAGATACGACAAGATATCACCTCCGGCTAAGATTATGTCCCCCAAGACCTCTTCTGCTTGCTCGTCTCGTCCGTGCTCCATTGTTTCTGCAAATATTACAACATGGCAATTATTACACAAACATGACAGCAGGTGGATATATTAGTGCAAACGTAGACCTAGCTTATTCCGGGTTTGGGGTGGCCTCGGCAACGCTTCAAGGGTAGGGGCTGTTGGGGAATGTAGCAGAAATTCAAAATTTTCTACGCATCACCAAGATCAATCTATGGAGTAATCTAGCACCGAGGGGAAGGGGAGTGCATCTACATACCATTGTAGATCGCGAGCGGAAGCGTTCAAGAGAACGGGGTTGATGGAGTCGTACTCGTCGTGATCCAAATCACCAATGATCCTAGCGCCGAACGGACGGCACCTCCGCGTTCAACACACGTACGGAGCAGCGACGTCTCGTCCTTCTTGATCCAGCAAGGGGGGAGGAGAGGTTGATGGAGATCCAGCAGCACGACGGCGTGGTGGTGGAAGTAGCGGGATCCCGGCAGGGCTTCGCCAAGCGCAAGCGGGGAGGAAGAGGTGTCACGGGAGGGAGAGGGAGGCGCCAGGGCTTAGGTATTGCTGCCCTCCCTCCCCCCACTATATATAGGGCCAAGGGAGAGGGGGGGCGCACCCTTGGCCCTTCCTCCAAGGAAGGGTGCGGCCAGGGAGGAGTCCATCCTCCCCAAGGCACCTCGGAGGTGCCTTCCCCCTTTAGGACTCTCCCTTTCCCTTATCTCTTGGCGCATGGGCCTCTTGGGGCTGGTGCCCTTGGCCCATATAGGCCAAGGCGCACAACCCTACAGCCCATGTGGCCCCCCGGGGCTGGTGGCCCCCCTTGGTGGACCCCCGGACCCCTTTCGGCACTCCCAGTACTATACCGATAATGCGCGAAACTTTTCCGGCGACCAAAATAAGACTTCCCATATATAAATCTTTACCTCCGGACCATTCTGGAACTCCTCGTGATGTCCGGGATCTCATCCGGGACTCCGAACAACTTTCGGATTTCCGCATACCAATATCTCTACAACCCTAGCGTCACCGAACCTTAAGTGTGTAGACCCTACGGGTTCGGGAGACAGGCAGACATGACCGAGACGACTCTCTAGTCAATAACCAACAGCAGGATCTGGATAACCATGTTGGCTCCCACATGTTCCTCGATGATCTCATCGGATGAACCACGATGTCGGGGATTCAATCAATCCCGTATACAATTCCCTTTGTCTATCGGTATGTTACTTGCCCGAGATTCGATCGTCGGTATCCCGATACCTTGTTCAATCTCGTTACCGGCAAGTCTCTTTACTCGTTCCGTAACACATCATCCCGTGATCAACTCCTTGGTCACATTGTGCACATTATGATGATGTCCTACCGAGTGGGCCCAGAGATACCTCTCCGTTTACACGGAGTGACAAATCCCAGTCTCGATTCGTGCCAACCCAACAGACACTTTCGGAGATACCTGTAGTGCCCCTTTATAGCCACCCAGTTACGTTGTGACGTTTGGTACACCCAAAGCATTCCTACGGAATCCGGGAGTTGCACAATCTCATGGTCTAAGGAAATGATACTTGACATTAGAAAAGCTCTTAGCAAACGAACTACACGATCTTGTGCTAGGCTTAGGATTGGGTCCTGTCCATCACATCATTCTCCTAATGATGTGATCCCGTTATCAACGACATCCAATGTCCATGGTCAGGAAACCGTAACCATCTATTGATCAATGAGCTAGTCAACTAGAGGCTTTCTAGGGACATGGTGTTGTCTATGTATCCACACATGTATCTGAGTTTCCTATCAATACAATTCTAGCATGGATAATAAACGATTATCATGAACAAGGAAATATAATAATAACCAATTTATTATTGCCTGTAGGGCATATTTCCAACAGTCTCCCACTTGCACTAGAGTCAATAATCTAGTTCACATCACCATGTGATTAACACTCACAGGTCACATCACCATGTGACCAACATCCAAAGAGTTTACTAGAGTCAACAATCTAGTTCACATCACTATGTGATTAACACTCAATGAGTTCTGGTTTGATCATGTTATGCTTGTGAGAGAGGTTATTAGTCAACGGGTCTGAACCTTTCAGATCCGTGTGTGCTTTACGAATATCTATGTCATCTTGTGGATGCTACCACGCGCTACTTGGAGCCATTTCAAATAATTGCTCTACTATACGAATCCGGTCTACTACTCAGAGTCATCCGGATTAGTGTCAAAGTTCGCATCGACGTAACCCTTTACGACAAACTCCTTTTCACCTCCATAATCGAGAAAATTCCTTAGTCCACTAGATACTAAGGATAAGCTGGACCGCTGTCATGTGATCCATTCCCGGATCACTATTGTACCCCTTGACCAACTCATGGCAAGGCACACTTCATGTGCGGTACACAGCATAGCATACTGTAGAGCCTACGTCTAAAGCATAGGGGACGACCTTCGTCCTTTCTCTCTCTTCTGATGTGGTCAGGTCTTGAGTCTTACTCAATACTCACACCTTGTAACACAGCACAGAACTCCTTCTTCGCTGATCTATTTTGAACTCTTTCAAAATCATGTCAAGGCATGCGTTCTTTGAAAGTATCATCGGGCGTCTTGATCTATCTCTACAGATCTTGATGCCCAACACGTAAGCAGCTTTATCCAGGTCTTCCTTTGAAAAACTCCTTTCAAACAACCCTTTATGCTTTCCAGAAATTTTACATCATTTCGGATCAACAACATGTCATTCATATATACTTATCAGAAATGTTGTAGCGCTCCCACTCACTTTATTGTAAATACAAGTTTCTAACAAACTTTGTATAAACCCAAAAACTTTGATCACTCCATCAAAGCGTATATTCTGACTCCGAGATGCTTGCTCTAGTCCATGGAAGGATCGCTGGAGCTAGCATACCTTTTAGCATCATTAGAATCGACAAAACCTTTCTGATTGCATCACATACAACCTTTCCTTACGAAAACTGGCAAGGAAACTTGTTTTGACATCCATCTGCCAGATTTCATAAATGCAGCTAATGCTAACATGATTCCGACGGACTTAAGCATCGCTACGGATGAGAAAATCTCATCGTAGTCAACTCCTTGAACTTGTGGAAATACTCTTTGCCACAAGTCGAGCTTCATAGACGGTAACATTACCGTCCACGTCCGTCTTCTTCTCAAAGATCCATTTATCTCGGATTTCATGGCTTCTAACCATTTGTCGGAATATGGGCCCACCATCGCTTCTCCATAGCTCGTAGGTTCAGTATTGTCCAACAACATGATATCTCAGACAGGATCACGTACCACTCTGAAGTAGCATGCATCCTCGTCGTCCTACGAGGTTTGCTAGTGACTTGATCCGAAGTTTCATGATCACTATCATAAGCTTCCACTTCAATTGGTGTAGGTGCCACAGGAACAACTTCCTGTGCCCTGATACACACTAGTTGAAGTGACGGTTCAATAACCTTATCAAGTCTCCACCATCCTCCCACTCAATTCTTTCGAGAGAAACTTTTCCTCGAGAAAGGACTCATTTCTAGAAGCAATTACATTTGCTTCCAGATCTGAAATAGGAGGTATACCCAACTGTTTTGGGTATTCTAATGAAGATGTATTTATCCGCTTTGGGTTCGAGCTTATCAGCCTGAAACTTTTTCACATAAGCATCACAGGCCCAAACTTTTAAGAAACGACAACTTAGGTTTCTCTAAACGGTGTCGTCTCAAAGGAATTGCGTGGTGCCCCTTTTAAAGTGAATGCGGTTGTCTCTAATGCCTAACCCATAAATGATAGTGGTAATTCGATAAGAGACATCATGGTATGCACCATATCCAATAGGGTGCAGTTATGATGTTCGGACACACCATCACACTATGGTGTTCCAGGCGGTATTAATTGTGAAACACTTTCCACAATGTCTTAATTGTGTGCCAAACTCGTAACTCAGATACTCATCTCTATGATCATATCACAGACATTTTATCCTCTTGTCACGACGATCTTCAACTTCACTTTGAAATTACTTGAACCTTTCAATAATTCAGACTTGTGTTTCATCAAGCAAATACACTCATCATCTACTCAAACCATCTGTGAAGTAAGAACATAACGATATCCACTGCATGCCTCAACACTCATTGGACTGCATACATCAAAATGTATTACTTCCAACAAGTTGCTCTCTTGTTCCATCTTACTGAAAACGAGGCTTTTCAGTCATCTTGCCCATGTGGTATGATTTGCATGTCTCAAGTGATTCAAAATCAAGTGAGTCCAAACGATCCATCTGCATGGAGTTTCTTCATGCATATATAACAATAGACATGGTTCGCATGTCTCAATCTTTTCAAAAACGAGTGAGTCCAAAGATCCATCTACATGGAGCTTCTTCATGCGTTCTATACCAATATGACTCAAATGGCAGTGCCACAAGTATGTGGAACTATCATTACTATCTTATATCTTTTGGCATGAACATGTGTATCACTACGATCGAGATTTATTTTAGGTGCAAGACCATTGAAGGTATTATTCAAATAAACAGAGTAACCATTATTCTCCTTAAATGAATAACCGTATTGTAATAAACATAATCCAATCATGCTCAACGCAAACACCAAATCTCGATGGTAGAGGGAGCATGCGATGGTTGATCACATCAACCTTGGAAACACTTCCAACACATATCGTCATCTCACCTTTAGCTAGTCTCCGTTTATTCCGCAGCTTTTATTTCGAGTTACTAACACTTAGCAACCGAACCGGTATCTAATACCCTGGTGCTGCTAGGAGTACTAGTAAAGTACACATTCATACAATGTATATCCAATATACTTCTGTCGACCTTGCCTGCCTTCTCATCTACCAAGTATCTAGGGTAGTTCCGCTTTAGTGACCGTTCCCTCATTACAGAAGCACTTAGTTTCGGGTTTGGGTTCAACCTTGGGATTCTTCACTAGAGCAGCAAACGACTTACTGTTTCATGAAGTATCCCTTTTTGCCCTTGCCCTTCTAGAAACTAGTGGTTTTACTAACCATCAACAATTGATGATCCTTCTTGATTTCTACTTTCGCGGTGTCAAACATCGCGAGTTGCTCAAGGATCATCATAACTGTCCCTGATATGTTATAGTTCATCACGAAGCTCTACTAGCTTGGTGGCAGTGACTATGGAGAACCATCACTATCTCATCTGGGAGATTAACTCCCACTCGATTCAAGTGATTGTAGTACTCAGACAATCTGAGCACATGCTCAACGACTGAGATTTTCTCCCTTAGTTTCAGGCTTCAGAAACTTGTCAGAGGTCTCATACCTCTTGACGTGGGCACTAGTCCGAAATCCCAATTTTAGTCTTCGGAACATCTCATATGTTCTGCGACGTTTCACAAACGTCTTTTGGTGCCACAATTCTAAACCATTAGAACTATCACGTAGTCATCAAAACGTGTATGTCAGATGTTTCGCAACATCTACAGACGACGCTGAGGTTCAGCACACCGAGCGGTGCATTAAGGACATAAGCCTTCTGTGCATCAATGAGGACAATCCTCAGTTTACGAACCCAGTCCGCATAATTGCTACTACCAACTTTCAACTAAATTTTCTCTAGGAACATATCTTAACCAGTAGAACTAAAGCGCAAGCTATGACATAATTTGCAAAGACCCTTTTTGACTATGTTCATGATAATGAAGTTCATCTGATTATGAACTCCCACTCAGATAGACATCCCTCTAGTCATCTAAGTGATACATGATCCGAGTCAAACTAGGCCGTGTCCGATCATCACGTGAGACGGACTAGTCATCATCGGTGAACATCTCCATGTTGATCGTATCTACTATACGACTCATGTTCGATCTTTCGATCTCTTGTGTTCCGAGGCCATGTCTGTACATGCTAGGCTCGTCCAGTCAACCTAAGTGTTTCGCATGTGTTCCGAGGCCATGTCTGTACATGCTAGGCTCGTCAACACCCGTTGTATTCGAACGTTAGAATCTATCACACCCGATCATCACGTGGTGCTTCGAAACAACGAACCTTCGCAACGGTGCACAGTTAGGGGGAACACGTCTCTTGAAATTTTTAGTGAGGGATCATCTTACTTACTACCGTCGTTCTAAGCAAATAAGATGCATAACATGATAAACATCACATGCAATCAAATAGTGACATGATATGGCCAATATCATTTTGCTCCTTTGATCTCCATCTTCGGGGCACCATGATCATCTTTGTCACCGGCATGACACCATGATCTCCATCATTGTGTCTTCATGAAGTTGTCACGCCAACGATTACTTCTACTTCTATGGCTAACGCGCTTAGCAATAAAGTAAAGTAATTTACATGGCGTTATTCAATGACACGCAGGTCATACAAAAAATAATGACAACTCCTATGGCTCCTGCCGGTTGTCATACTCATCGACATGCAAGTCGTGATTCCTATTACAAGAATATGATCAATCTCATAAATCACATATATCATTCATCACATCTTCTGGCCATATCACATCACATAGCACATGCTGCAAAAACAAGTTAGACGTCCTCTAATTGTTGTTGCAAGTTTTTTTTACGTGGCTGTATAGGTTTCTAGCAAGAACGTTTCTTACCTACGTAAAACCACAACGTGATATGCCAATTTCTATTTACCCTTCATAAGGACCCTTTCCATCGAATCCGTTCCGACTAAAGTGGGAGAGACAGACACCCGCTAGCCACCTTATGCAACTAGTGCATGTCAGTCGGTGGAACCTGTCTCACGTAAGCATACGTGTAAGGTCGGTCCGGGCCGCTTCATCCCACAATGCCGCCGAAGCAAGATAAGACTAGTAGCGGCAAGCAGAATTGGCAACATCGACGCCCACAACTACTTTGTGTTCTACTCGTGCATAGAAACTACGCATAGACCTAGCTCATGATGCCACTGTTGGGGAACGTAGCAGAAATTCAAAATTTTCTACGCATCACCAAGATCAATCTATGGAGTAATCTAGCACCAAGGGGAAGGGGAGTGCATCTACATACCATTGTAGATCGCGAGCGGAAGCATTCAAGAGAACGGGGTTGATGGAGTCGTACTCGTCGTGATCCAAATCACCAATGATCCTAGCGCCGAACGGACGGCACCTCCGCGTTCAACACACGTACGGAGCAGCGACGTCTCCTCCTTCTTGATCCAGCAAGGGGGGAGGAGAGGTTGATGGAGATCCAGCAGCATGACGGCGTGGTGGTGGAAGTAGCGGGATCCCAGCAGGGCTTCGCCAAGCGCAAGCGGGGAGGAAGAGGTGTCACGGGAGGGAGAGGGAGGCGCCAGGGCTTAGGTATTGCTTCCCTCCCTCCGCCCCCCACTATATATAGGGCCAAGGGAGAGGGGGGCGCAGCCTTGGCCCTTCCTCCAAGGAAGGGTGCGGCCAGGGAGGAGTCCATCCTCCCCAAGGCACCTCGGAGGTGCCTTCCCCCTTTAGGACTCTCCCTTTCCCTTATCTCTTGGCGCATGGGCCTCTTGGGGCCGGTGCCCTTGGCCCATATAGGCCAAGGCGCGCAACCCTACAGCCCATGTGCCCCCCCGGGGCTGGTGGACCCCCTTGGTGGACCCCCGGACCCCTTTCGGCACTCCCAGTACTATACCGATAATGCGCGAAACTTTTCCGGCGACCAAAATAAGACTTCCCATATATAAATCTTTACCTCCGGACCATTCTGGAACTCCTCGTGACGTCCGGGATCTCATCCGGGACTCCGAACAACTTTCGTATTTCCGCATACTAATATCTCAACAACCCTAGCGTCACCGAACCTTAAGTGTGTAGACCCTACGGGTTCGGGACACACGCAGACATGACCGAGACGACTCTCCAGTCAATAACCAACATCTGGATCTGGATACCCATGTTGGCTCCCACATGTTCCACGATGATCTCATCGGATGAACCACGATGTCGGGGATTCAATCAATCCCGTATACAATTCCATTTGTCTATCGGTATGTTACTTGCCCGAGATTCGATCGTCGGTATCCCGATACCTTGTTCAATCTCGTTACCGGCAAGTCTCTTTACTCGTTCCGTAACACATCATCCCGTGATCAACTCCTTGGTCACATTGTGCACATTATGATGATGTCCTATCGAGTGGGCCCAGAGATACCTCTCCGTTTACACGGAGTGACAAATCCCAGTCTCGATTCGTGCCAACCCAACAGACACTTTCGGAGATACCTGTAGTGCCCCTTTATAGCCACCCAGTTACGTTGTGATGTTTGGTACACCCAAAGCATTCCTACGGTATCCGGGAGTTGCACAATCTCATGGTCTAAGGAAATGATACTTGACATTAGAAAAGCTCTTAGCAAACGAACTACACGATCTTGTGCTAGGCTTAGGATTGGGTCTTGTCCATCACATCATTCTCCTAATGATGTGATCCCGTTATCAACGACATCCAATGTCCATGGTCAGGAAACCGTAACCATCTATTGATCAACGAGCTAGTCAACTAGAGGCTTACTAGGGACATGGTGTTGTCTATGTATCCACACATGTATCTGAGTTTCCTATCAATACAATTCTAGCATGGATAATAAACGATTATCATGAACAAGGAAATATAATAATAACCAATTTATTATTGCCTCTAGGACATATTTCCAACAGGGGCGTGGCGGGAGGGGGTACGAGACCGACATCATTTTTTTCTAGGGTTTGGAGAAGATCGAAGAAAAAAAGAAAAAAAAGAGGAGAAGATCGAAGAAAAAAAAGAGGAGAAGAAGAAAGGAATAGAGGAGAAGAAGAAAAAAATAGAATATCTATTTTTTCTTCTTTCTTCTTCTCCTCTTCTTTTTCTTCCATTTTCCTCTTCTTATTTATTTCTCCTCTTCTTCCTCTCTTCTTCTTCTCCTTTCTTCCTCTTCTTATTTTCGTTTTTCCTCTCCTTCTTTTTCTTCTTCTTCCTGTCCTAGCTAGATATATAAAACTTTTCTAAAAATGTAACTTTTGCATATATAAAACTTTTCCATGGATCATCATTTCTCATATATATCCATCTATAGCCACATACATATATAAATGGAAAAAAATGCTATGAACAAAAATACATATGTACTTGGTAAATATTCTATGAACATCGTTTCTCATATATATCAATGCATACATCCATGGATCATCATTGCTCATATATCCATAGTCATATATAAAAACTTTCTGTATATGAAGAAAAAACTTTCTATGAACAAAAAACTTTCTATGAACAAATTTTTTTGGGACATATTTAGCACATTCTAAATTTTCCTAACTCTTTTACAACCACAAAAATTACTCCAACTTCATGACAGTACCCACACTCCATTTCACCAAAAACATTCTGATCCATAGTTCAAAATTTTCAAATTTCATTCAAATGAAATTTGAACCAGATTCAAATTCCTTGCTGAAAACCTATTCTAAACCAGTCCAAAAATTCTGAAATTTTGCCATCACCTTTGTCTTGCATCAGTACCTCACCACAAAAAATATCATAAATTCTTCCTCTCCTCTTCTTCTCCTTTCTTCTTCTTCTTATTTTCCTTTTTCCTCTCATTCTTTTTCTTCTTCTTCCTTTCCTAGCTAGATATATAAATATTTTCTAAAAATGTAACTTTTGCATATATAAAACTTTTTCTTATTCCTTCTTCTTCCTTCTATTCCTTCTTCCTAAATATATAAAACTTTTCTAAAAATGAAACTAACCTAAAATGTACTAAATCAGAGAACATATA